>NC_090236.1:14032500-14332500 GCF_024489055.1 Chanodichthys erythropterus
TTTTCATATTATTTTCATATCATATTTTCATAATCATATTATTGTAATATTATATTTTGTTCATATTATTATAATATCACTTTTGATCACATTAAAATATTTTCATATTTATATTATTATGATATTATAATTTTTCATAATCATTATTGTAAAATCATATTTTTATATTTTATTATTTTTATCAAATAATATATATTTTTGTATTCATACTTTTTGAATATATTATTTTCATATTATTTATATTATCATAATATTATATTTTCAAAATATTCATGATTGTAATATCATATTCTTTTCATATTATTATTTTATCATAGATTTTCATATTCATATAATGTTTGATCATATTAAAATATTATATTTATATTATTATAATATAATATTTTCATAATCATATTATTGTAATATTATATTTTTATATCATTTTTATTATTTTTATCAAATAATATATATTTTTGTATTATTCATATACTTTTTGAATATAATATTATTTTCATATTATTTATATTATCATATATTTTCAAAATATTCATGATTGTAATATTATCATATTCTTTTCATATTATTATTTGTATCATATATGTTCATATTCATATAATGTTTGATCATATTAAAATATTATTTTCATATTTATATTAGAAAGATATTATAATCTGACATAATCATTATTGTAATATCATAATTGTATATTTTATTATTTTAATCAAAGAATATATATTTTTGTATTAGCCATACTTTTTGAATATATTATTTTCATATTATTTATATTATCATAATATTATATTTTCAAAATATTCGTGATTGTAATATCATATTCTTTTCATATTATTATTTTATCATAGATTTTCATATTCATATAATGTTTGATCATATTAAAATATTATATTTATATTATTATAATATAATATTTTCATAATCATATTATTGTAATATTATATTTTTATATCATTTTTATTATTTTTATCAAATAATATATATTTTTGTATTATTCATATACTTTTTGAATATAATATTATTTTCATATTATTTATATTATCATATCATATTTTCAAAATATTCATGATTGTAATATTATCATATTCTTTTCATATTATTATTTGTATCATATATGTTCATATTCATATAATGTTTGATCATATTAAAATATTATTTTAATATTTATATTATTATGATATTATAATTTTTCATAATCATTATTGTAATATCATATTTTTATATTTTATTATTTTTATCAGATAATATATATTTTTTGTATTATTCATATACTTTTTGAATATATTATTTTCATATTATTTATATTATCATAATATTATATTTTCAAAATATTTATGATTGTAATATCATATTCTTTTCATATTATTATTTTTATCATATATTTTCATATTCATATAATTTTTAATCATATTAAAATATTATATTTATATTATTATAATATTATAATATTTTCATAATCATATTATTGTAATATTATATTTTTATATCATTTTATTATTTTTATCAAATAATATATATTTTTGTATTATTCATATACTTTTTGAATATAATATTATTTTCATATTTATATTATCATATAATATTTTCAAAATATTCATGATTGTAATATTATCATATTCTTTTCATATCATTATTTGTATCATATATTTTCATATTCATATAATTTTTGATCATATTAAAATATTATTTTAATATTTATATTTATCATATCATACCTTTGCATAATATACATATTGTAATATTATATTCTCTTCATATTATTTATCATATTATTTGCATATTATTTGCATCATTTTTGATCATAGTTAATATCATTTTCATATTTATATATCATATTATCATATTATTTTCATATTATTCATAACATTTTTGATCATATTAAAATATTGTTTTCATATTATTGTAATATGATCATATTCTCTTCATATTATTATTTTATTTTTATATTATAATATATTATTTTCATAGTATTCATATAATATTTGAGCATATTAAAATATTGTTTTTATAATATTTATATTTTTATTATAATATTTTCATGATATTCATATTATTGTAATATTATCATATTCTCTTCATATTATTATTATTTTATTTTTATTTTATAATATATTATTTTTATAGTATTCATATAATATTTGAGCATATTAAAATATTGTTTTTATAATATTTATATTTTTATTATAATATTTTCATGATATTCATAATATTGTAATATTAGAGATGAGCAGCTGGTGTTGGAACAGATTTCACCTTCATAGCTGCACAAAATGACTGTTTGTAAAGATACAGAAGCACTGCAGGATTATTTTTCTCTCTCTCTGAATGTCGTTCATTGTAAGAATCGTCTTTATTTTTAATTTAAACCTCTTTGTTTACCACAGAAACTAATCATTACCAGTCGAATCCATCTAGTAATGATGACCGTGTGAATGCAGCATCTGATCAAGTGTCTGTTTACTGGCGTTCCAGATTAACTCTGCTGATGATAACTCGCTGTGCTGTTCCCGCAGGCCGCAGGAGCAAACCTCAAGTCCTCCAGCGCCGCGTCGAACGCTAGCGAATCTCCGGCCAGCCGTCAGGCGGCGGCGAAACTGGCGCTGCGCAAACAGCTGGAGAAAGCGCTGCTGGAGATCCCGCCGCCCAAACCGCCCGCGCCCGAGTTCAACTTCCTGCCGTCGGCCGCCAACAACGAGTTCATCTACCTGCTGGGGCTGGAGGAGGTGGTGCAGAACCTGCTGGAGTCTCTGGGCCGAGGTACAGAAGATCATCATCTGCATGTTCATGATGTCTTAATATCTTCATGACGACAATAAATACGATTGACAGATTTTATAAACCACACCTGCATCAGATGATCCTGATGATCCTGACGGAATAATATATCAAAGAATCAGGATCAGCATGTTTATTTATTATTATCATATTACAGTTTTCATATTATTATTATTGTCATATTATAATATTATCACATTATTATTTTCATTTTATTCATATTATTATAATATTATATTGGTCATTGTTATTATAATATTTTCATATTATTCATATATTTTTCATATATTATTTTATTAAATTTTTTATTATATTATATTACATTTTTTCATATTATTACTATTATTTTTATTCTATAATATCATATTCATTAATGTTAATATTGTAATATTATCATATTATTCATATATTATTATTATTGTCATGTCATATTATTTTCATATATTTAATTATTTTATTTGTATCATATTATAATATTATTTTCATATTCATATAATTTTTGATAATAATATATTGTTTTCATATTATTTTATTATTATTATTATTATTATTATTGTAATATTATAATTTTCATATATTTTGTCACAATTTTTTCCATATTATTTCTATTATTTTTATTCTATAATAATAGCATATGTATTAATGTTCATATTATTGTAATATGATCATATTATTAATCTATTATTATTATTATTTTCATATTATATTATTTTATTATTTTTATCATATAATATATTATTTTCATATTCATATAATTCTTGATCATAATAAAATATTGTTTTCATAATATTTATATTATTATCACATAATATTTTCATAATATTCATATTATTGTGATATACTGTTTTCATATTATTATTATTATTATTATATTGTAATATTGTTTTCATAGTATTCATGTTGTTATTATTAGTAGTATAGTAATAATCATATAGTGATGTTATCATATTCATATTTCATAATATTAATGTGTGTGTGTGTGTGTGTGTCTCAGGTAAACAGGGTCTGTACGCCGGTTTAGTGGTCAGCGCCGGAGAGCCGTCCTGCTGCTCTCAGTGTAAGACGGACTTCACCTGCCGCTGGCGCAAAGACAAGGGCGGAGCCACGATGTGTGAGCAGTGCATGTCGTCCAATCACAAGAAGGTCCTGAAGGCCGAGCACACCAATCGGCTGAAGGCGGCGTTCGTGAAGGCGCTCCAGCAGGAGCAGGAGATCGAGCAGCGCATCCTGCAGCAGGCCACGCCCCCTGCCTCTTCATCCTCCTCCTCCTCTGCTCACGGGGTGAAACAGCGCTCGCTGCAGCAGACGATGAGCCGCCACCCTGCAGCCATCAAACAGGTGAGGCGTCGCTGCACCGCTGTGTGAAGCCGGCTGTGTGTGTTCGGCAGGAAATGATGCAGATGTTTTTCCTCCAGGTTTCTCCGTCGTCCCGTAGCGTGCAGCAGTCCGCGGCCGGGATACGCGCCGTCCCGCACTCCTTCTCGCCCTCCTCTCAACTGCAGAACGCAGTGGCGGCCGCCGCACTGGTCAACAGGCCAGGTAAGCATGCAGTGCATCAGGGGTCAAAGGTCAGCAGAGGCAGCAGCAGGAGCGCCGACCCCATGACCTCCTCCGGCTGGAGGAAGCAGAGCCGCGGCGCAGCAGGTAGATTCTGGTCAAAACTCCTCGACGACACGATGATCGCTTCATTTGTTTTTATGCTTTCAGGTTTCGTTTCAATTTTAGTTCATTTTTTAGTAACTTTGTGCTTTTGTCATTTTTAGTAGTTTTTCTTCTAAATATAATTATTTGGGTTTGATTTATTTCCCGGTCTGGATGGCGTGCTGTCAATCAGACCTCAGGAACCGCCCAAAATACCACAATAACCAATCAGGGGGGAAAAAGAAGCGTGGGAAACGCTTTTCAGGGTCAGAGTTCATGAGTTACTGTGAGCTACGAGGGTGTTAATCGATGCTTTATGCTTTTGTTGTTTGCATTATTGCAACTTATTATTTTTAAAATAATCAAGTTTAACAGCAGAATTGAAAAACTGCATTACCCATGATTCTGTGCAGAAAATTCCACCAATCAGAGTTCTCTTTAGCTCTATAATATTACATCTCATTATTTTCATGTTATTCATACTGTAATCATATTATTATTTTTATCATATTATATTATTACATTATTATTTGAATATTATCTAAATTATTATTATTGTAATATATTATTTTCATATTATTTATATTTTTCATATATTATTATTTTATCACATTATTTTTTTCATTATTTTTATTCTATAATAATATCATATTAATTTATTAATGTTCATATTATTGTAATATCATATCAATTTATTATTATCTTCATATTTGTATATTTTTTTATCTTATATTATTTATATTATATTTGTCATATAATAATAATGTCATATTATTTTCATATTATTATTATTATCATTATCGGTCTCCTTTCACTCTCAAAACATGTATATGGGTGATTCTAGAGAACTGGTGTAAACTGCTGTCCCACAACCATAAAACACATTTAAAAGGCATTTAAGTATTCAAATTTTAGCTGTTTATTAAGATCCTTCTATTATCTACGGAAGAGGATTAGGGCCAAGCAATAATAAAAAAAATAAAACCATCTCGAGATTAAAGTTGTTAAATTACGAGAAAAAAGTAATTCAATTATGCGAACAAATTCGTAATTTAACGACTTTTTTCTCAATAATCTCAACATTTTATCTCGACTTTTTTCTTGAAATTTAACAACATTTTTCTCATAATTTAACGAATTTGTTCTCGTAATTTAACGACTTTTTTATCTCGACTTTTTTCTCGTAATTTAATGACTTTATTCTCAACATTTTATCTCGACTTTTTTCTTGAAATTTAACAAAATTTTTCTCATAATTTAACGAATTTGTTCTCGTAATTTAATTACTTTATTCTCGTAATTTAATGACTTCTCAACATTTTATCTCGACTTTTTTCTCGAAATTTAGCAAGTTTTTTCTCGTAATTTAATGACTTTATTCTCAACATTTTATCCTGACTTTTTTTTTTTAAATGTAACAACTTTTTTCTCGTAATTTAATGTTTATTCTCAACATTTCAAGAAAAAAGTCAGGATAAAATTTAGCGAGTTTTTTTCTCGTAATTTAACGAATTTGTTCTCATAATTTAACAAGTTTATTCTCAACATTTTATCTCGACTTTTCTTGAAATTTAACAAAATTTTTGTCATAATTTAACGAATTCTCGTAATTTAACGACTTTTTTCTCGTAATTTAATGTTTATTCTCAACATTTTATCTCGACTTTTTTCTCGAAATTTAGCGAGTTTTTTCTCGTAATTTAATGACTTTATTCTCAACATTTTATCTCGACTTTTTTTTTTTTAATTTAACAACTTTTTTCTCGTAATTTAATGTTTATTCTCAACATTTTATCCTGACTTTTTTCTTGAAATTTAACATTTTTCTCATAATTGAACGAATTTGTTCTCATAATTTTAACGAGTTTATTCTCAACATTTTATCTCGACTTTTTTCTTGAAATTTAACATTTTTCTCATAATTTAACAAATTTGTTCTCGTAATTTAACGACTTTTTTATCTCGACTTTTTTCTCGTAATTTAATGACTTTATTCTCAACATTTTATTTCAACTTTTTTCTCGTAATTTAACAATTTTTTTTTCTCGAAATTTAACAACTTTAATCTCGATGGTTTTATTTTTTGATTATTGCTTGGCCCTAATCCTCTTCCGTAATTATCTGTTGAATCCCACAATAATATTTAAAATATCAGTAAGATTAATATATTTAAAATCATCATTTATTGGGTTCTTTCAATTGGGAGGAGTCTGTCCTGAACCCTAAACACTAGATTTCAACAAAAGGGAACTCATAATCATTTATTTGGGGGAAATAAACACAATTTAACACAGTTATGCAAATAATTAGTGTTTTAATGTTTTAGTATGCGAGTTAAATTGTGTCATGTGATGTGGTCACTACCAACACATTACTGTCACGACCGAAACGAGATGTTTTATCGAAAATAAAGTATATTGAATGATCAACTAAGATGTTATTATAGTGTTTGGTTCAATGTTTATTCAAACTAATGAATCCTTCACTTTGAAATCAGTTTGATAAACTTTGACTTTTACAAAGAAAGATCTGATTCAAAATACAACAAATCTCAGAAATCACACTTGAAATATTATTAAAATTGTAATTGTTATTGATTTTCCTGTGAACTTTTTTTAAAAATAATAAAAAATACATTTTTAATAGGTCAATGTGACCCTTCTGATTAAATTATTTATTATTGTGTTTGTTTCGGTAGTGACAAATTTGGGGAAATGAAAAATATTCCAAAAATTTCTGAAGATTCAATATGAGAATTAACAGTACAATTACTAGAAATGTGTATCTTGGATTTTATACAATTTGATTACATACAAAATTTGTGGAAAAAGACTTTTTTTCAAGATGTTTCCAACTCATGCATATTTTGCAATAAACTTCAAATATATTGTTTCTATAGATATAATCAACATTTTATATTTCTCCATGTTTTTTAAGTGGATTATATCTTCATGGGATTGTAGCTCTTTCACAGTTCAGTCTTTCTGTCTGATTTCCAAATACATTTTTGCTTCAAATTATAGTTTTGTAGTTTCAATTGGAAAACGATCCCTCATGGACATAAACGGGGTTAAATAATTGTGTGTGTGTGTGTGTGTGTGTGTGGCAGGTGTGACGATGGCCTACGTGAACCCCAGCCTGTCGGTGCACAAGACGTCGTCGTCAGCGGTGGAGCGTCACAGAGAGTATCTGCTCGACATGATCCCGTCTCGCTCCGTCTCACAGTCCGCAAACACCTGGAAGTAAGGAAGTGGAGCTCTGGGATTCACTCCGGAGCGCTGAGCCGCTTCTCCAGGTTTATTCATCCAAGGGCTCTTCACTCTCACGGGTGAGTTTGTACTGAACCGGATCCGGATCACTTCTGCTCCCGCAAATATAAAAGACTCTTTCAGAACAAGAGGAAAAGACTGAAAACAAACCAAAAACATCACGGAACAAACTGATGGATGCAAACGAGGCGCGTTCAGGGTTTGTGTTTGTGTGTGTGTTTCTTTTTTATTTAGATTTCTTTGACTGTTAAATTATACGAGTGTGTTGAAGGATGTTTGTCGTCACACGTTTGACCCAAACACGCATCTATGATTTGTATTGTTTTAATTGTTGCAACTCATAGTTTGTCTAAATTAATTAGTTTTCCGAGTTTTGAGTCAGTTGAAGTTTCAAACAGTCAGTAAGGATTATATTGTGGATTCTCTCTCTCTCTCTATATATATATATATATATATATATAAATATTAAACAGTTGCTTCAAATAGTTTCTGAGATGATTCCATTAATAACTGCTTTAATTAAAAGATCATTGGTATCCTCAGATGATTATTTGATGAGCTGCTGATTTTGTTTAAAGCATCTGAGACACATTTAACATCTAATGATGATGATGATTATGATGAAGAATGTCCAGCTCTGATTGGTTAATCTGTGCACTCTAAACCTCAAGCATTATTCCTATAGGCCCGTGAGGTTTACGTTTAAATATTCATGATGTTCCCGCCCACTGAACGGATGATGTCACCAAAGCGTTTGTCATTTTGTTTTGTTTTCAGGGTTACGAACAGACACAGAGTGACGCATTTCCTGCAACATGTACAAAGTTACAGTTTGTTAGATTGATCTTTGTTCCTGTAATAAAAACTTTAACCCTTTCATTGCCTGGAGATCTTCATTCATTTTCAGTGTTTTATGAACCCATGAAATCATGATTACAGTTGCATTGATTCCTGTGGATTTCACCTTCATCTCACATCAGATAAAATGTTTGCGATTCATTGTTCATCTCATCAGAATACACAAATACTTCTGAATGTTGTCATATCTAGCCACAAACTAACAATAATAAGAAGAAAACTTGGTTTTGTCTGTGGCATTTAACAATGTATATATTATATAACTTTAAATTACTATTAAATTATAACTTTGAGTGAGCTCGGCAAAAGGCGGATTCGAACCCGCGTCGAGACCCTTTTAGGGTCTTTTTAGATTCTTTAAGGATGTTTTTATTTCATATTTGTGCAGTTTTTGGAGGATTTAATAGGAAACAGCTTATGTAAAACTAACTTTCATTCATGGGGATAACATAGATAATTTGACATGGTTTAGTGTGAAATTTTTGCCCATCTTTTGGAAAATGCAGTTTTAAAAGTAAAAAAATTATCACTTTTACCAGTAGATGGCAGCAGAGCTCCACTATTTTTTGAATTGGATTCATATCTAAATATTATCAAATCACAATTATAGCAATAAAAATTACTTTTTGTCAAAGTTTAGCATTTTTTATACTGAGAAAAAATTTTTTTTCAATAATGTTGAGGATGAATTTTGTCCATTTTCTAAGAGGGATCTCTTCATTATGTAACAATGTTGAAAAACTGATTTTTTTTTTTTTTTTCAGTGCAAAAAGTACTAAACTTTGGCAAAAAGTAATTTTTATTGTTATAATTGTGATTTCATAATATTTAGATATGATCCAACTGAAAATACTTGTGAAAAGAGTCTTTCAGTCAGTCAAATAACAAATAGTGGAGCTCTGCTGCCATCTACTGGATAAAGTGATCATTTTTTTACTTTTAAAACTGCATTTTCCAAAAGATGGGCAAAAATCTCACACTAAACCATGTCAAATTATCTATGAATGAAAGTTAGAAATGTGGGTCTTTTATAAAGTCAGTTTAACATAAAAAGCTGTTTTTGTATAAAAACCTATTTAAAAAAATATTTTTAAATGTATTTATATAAATAAAAAAAAAAAAAAAGATAAATTCTCCAAAAACTGCACAAATGTGGAGTAAAACCATTAATAAACAGAGTAAAATTACATTTGTTTAAAAAAAATATATTTTGTTACAAAATTAAATTGTTGCCTGGAGACCCTGAAGACTGTGAGTGTACACCCCAAACACAGACCACACAAGGGTTAATAATACTTGAGTTAGTGTAAATAGCGTTTGCTAACAAGGGACATTATTTGCACTTGATATAAATAGACACTCCGATATTATATAGTTATGGACAGTGTTTAAATGAAAGCAATGAGACGCTCAATCCTGCTAAATAAACCTCTTTCATTGGTTTGCGGGTTTAAACTGGAGGCTGACTGCCCCAAAACCTCTTTAAAACAGGTTGGTTTCTTCAGCAAAGCAGCATCAACACTAAACTCGATAAAATGATTTGATTGCTGTTCTTCATCGGCCTTCATTCGTCCCGCAGTGCGCGTGTGTGGCGGGCAGGAGGCGCTAGAGAGCAGCGCTCGTTCACACTCGCCGCAGCCGAAGAAGACGCGAGCGGAGCGGCGCTGGACGGAGCGATGGCGGCGTCCAAGGTGAAGCAGGACATGCCTCCGCCCGGAGGATACGGTCCCGTAGATTACCGGAGGAACCTGCCGCGACGAGGACTGTCCGGTATGTGCGTCCGTGAGGAGATTTAACGCGATGATCAGTGTGGGATTCATTAAACATCATCATGATGTCAAACACACAGATTCTGCTGTAAATACTCGCAATAAAACACCATCTTAAGGGTTTAATCTCGTTTAAAGAGTCAGTTTGACCTCATTAACCCCATCTGTTCTGTTATTGATCCGCTCAGACTCACTGATGATCATGTTTAATCATATTTACATTAATAATCATCGCTGTAGCCTGTAATGGAACAGTTTGAATCTTGCTATAGTGAGTTCAAACTCCTGCTGTGTGTGATTGATTCACTAAACTGAGAATCACAACAGAGATCACGATTCTGAACAAACAATTAAACAAAATAACATGTAATTTCTAGAGGTTCTGACAAAATGTTAATTGCTGCAGTCTGATTAAAATGTGTAATTTTAATGAATTATTATTTAAAAAAACGTGTTGATTCAATGACTCGCTCATAAATACTTCACTTGTTTCATTACTGGATGAATCAGTGTTTTGAACGAATCACTTGAGTGAATCATTGACACAGTCACTTGTCGCCACCTACTGGTGTAATGATGTTGTTGATCTTTATTTGAAGCATCAAGCTTCTTTTAACATGTTGCTAGCATGAATTAGCATGTTGCGAGTAAGTTTTAACACATTGTTACCATGAATTAGCATTTTGCTAATGTTTTAGCACATTGATAGCATGAATTAGCATTTCGTTAATTAATTTGAGCACATTTAACATTTTAAGCATGAATTATCATGTTGCTAGTACATTTAAACACATTGTTACCATGAATTAACATGTTTTGTTAATGTTTTAGCACATTGCTAACATGAATTAGCATGTTGTTAATACATTTTAGCACATTTAACATTTCTAGCATGAATTAACATTTTGCTAATAAATTAACACAATACAAACATGAATTAGCATGTTTTTAATAAGTTTTAGTATGTTGCTAATGTGATTTAGCATGTTAGTAAGTTTTAGCAAATTGTTAGCATGAATTAACATGCTGTTAGCATGTTTTTATTCATTGCTAACATGAATTAATGTAATTTGTAAGTTTTAGCATGTTACCATGAATTATGTTGCAAACATGAATTAGCATGTTGTTCGTAAGTTGTTAGCATGTTTTAATTTATTGATGGCATGAATTAACATATAAGTTTTACCATTTTGCTAGCATGAGTTAGCATTTTGCGAGTACGTTTTAAAACATTGCTAGCATGAATTAACATGTTGTTAGCATGAATTAGCATGTTTGTAAGTTTTAACACGTTAACATGAATTAACATGTTGCGAGTAAGTTTTAACACATTGCTAGCATGAATTAGCATGTTGCGAGTAAGTTTTAACACATTGCTAGCATGAATTAGCATTTTGTGAATAAATTTTCACACATTGCTAGCATGAATTAGCATGTTGCGAGTAAGTTTTAACACATTGCTAGCATGAATTAGCATTTTGTGAATAAATTTTCACACATTGCTAGCATTAATTACCATGTTGTTAGTAAGTTTTAACGCGTTGTTAGCGTGATTTAGCATATTGTTAGTAAGTTGTAGCACATTACTAACATGAATTAGCATTCTGTTAGCATGTTTTAATTTATTGATGGCCTGAATTAACATGTTGTTTGTAAGTTTTAACATGTTAACATGATTTAGCTTTTTTGCTAGTAAGTTTTAACACATTACTAGCATGAATTAGCATGTTGTTGGCATATTTAAATTTATTACTAGCATGGATTAGCATGTTGTTAATACGTTTTAACACATTGCTAGCATAAATTTACTTGAAAAGACTGTTTCTAGTCTCTGGCTCAGAACCAGATCTGATGGTCGTGTGATCAGACTTGATTTAATTGACAGACGAATCGCTGACGGTCACGGGTGTTTGAATCGTGCAGCTCTGTAACCCATCAAATGTAAGGTAGTGATTTGTTGTTCCCAGGCTACAGTATGTTTGGGATCGGCGTCGGGATCCTAGTGTTTGGATACTGGAGGCTTTTCCGATGGAACCGTGAGCGCAGGTGAGGGTTGTTGCACAGCTCTTCAGCGTCTGCGAGTCGAGTCCGTCACACTGACTGTTTTCTTCTTCTCGTCACAGACGTCTGCAGATCGAGGAGCTGGAGGCTCGGATCGCATTACTGCCGCTGCTGCAGGCCGAACAGGACCGACGGTGAGAATCAGACGCACTCCTCAGATTTGCTTTCTAGACTGAAACTTTTCAAAATATGAAAATTATTTTCTAAAAGCTATATAACATTTTTCTTTATGCAATTAATTGACTTGATGACAGCAAAGTGTTTTTGTAGTCTTCATGTTGCTAGTAAGTTTTAACACATTGCTAGCATTACTTAACATGTTGTTAGTAAGTTTTAGCACATTTTGAGCATTAATGAATTAGCATTTTGTTAGTAAGCTTTAACACATTTCTAACATTAGCATTTTGTTAATAAGTTAACACATTGTTAGTATGAATTAGCATGTCATTAGTAAGTTTTAGCACATTATTAGCATGAATTAGCATGAATTAACATGTTGTTAGTAAGTTTTAACACATTGCTAGCATTACTTAACATGTTTGTTAGTAAGTTTTAGCACATTTTGAGCATTAATGAATTAACATGTTGTTAGTAAGCTTTAACACATTTTTAACATTAGCATTTTAATAAGTTAACACATTGTTAGTAAGAATTGGCATGTCATTAGTAAGTTTTAACACATTATTAGCATGAATTAGCATGAATTAACATGTTTCTAGTAAGTTTTAACACATTGCTAGCATTACTTAACATGTTGTTAGTAAGTTTTAGCACATTTTGAGCATTAATGAATTAGCATTTTGTTAGTAAGCTTTAACACATTTCTAACATTAGCATTTTGTTAATAAGTTAAAACATTGTTAGTATGAATTAGCATGTCATTAGTAAGTTTTAGCACATGATTAGCATGAATTAGCATGAATTAACATGTTGCTAGTAAGTTTTAACACATTGCTAGCATTACTTAACATGTTGTTAGTAAGTTTTAGCACATTTTGAGCATTAATGAATTAGCATTTTGTTAGTAAGCTTTAACACATTTCTAACATTAGCATTTTGTTAATAAGTTAACACATTGTTAGTATGAATTAGCATGTCATTAGTAAGTTTTAGCACATTATTAGCATGTATTAGCATGAATTAACATGTTGTTAGTAAGTTTTAACACATTGCTAGCATTACTTAACATGTTTGTTAGTAAGTTAACACATTTTGAGCATTAATGAATTAACATGTTGTTAGTAAGCTTTAACACATTTTTAACATTAGCATTTTAATAAGTTAACACATTGTTAGTATGAATTAGCATGTCATTAGTAAGTTTTAGCACATTATTAGCATGAATTAACATGTTGCTAGTAAGTTTTATCACATTTTTAGCATTAAGTAGCATGTTGTTAGTAAGCTTTAACACATTTCTAATATTGTGTTGTTAATAAGTTAACACATTGTTAGTATTAATTAGCATGTTGCTAGTATGTTTTAGCATGTTTTCTAACATGAATTATCATGTTGCTAGTACATTTTACCACATTGCTACCATGAATTAGCATTTTGTTAGTAAGTTTTAACATTTTGCTAACATGAATAAGCATGTCGTTAGTAAATTTTAGCACATTTTTAGCGTGTTGCTAGCGTGAATTAACATGTTGCTAGTAAGTTTTAGCACATTTAACATTTCTAGCATGATTTAACATGTTAGTAATTTTAGCACATTTTTAACATTTTGTTAGCATGAATTAGCATGATGTTAGTAAGATTTAACATTTCTAATATTAGCATGTTAATAGGTTACCACATTGTTAGCATTAATTAGTATGTTGCTAGTAAGTTTTAGCATGTTGCTAGCATGAATTAGCATGTTTACTTTGTCACCTTCTGCCTCGACCATTCATGTGAGTTTGGGGGTGGGACTGTGTGACAGACTGACCAATGACAGACAGGGGGCGTGTTCAGAAAAGCTGATTAATGTCGAGGTTTGTGTTTGTTCCTCCTCCAGAACGTTACGGATGCTTCGTGAGAACCTGGAGGAGGAAGCTGTGATCATGAAGGACGTTCCCGGCTGGAAGGTTCTGACACGTTTTATTGGGTTTCTGTGTTCAGATGATGAACGTGATCACATGATGCATGAGCTTCAGTCACGATCATTGAGTTCATTCACAGGAAAGAGTTTCTGGTCTTTAAAGCGTTGATGTCTTCTGGTGTCTCAGGTCGGAGAGAAGGCGTTCCACACAGACCGCTGGGTTCCTCCGGTCACAGAGGAGCTCTTTAACCTTCGACCCCGTGAGGAGATGCTCCAGAAGAAGTTTGGCTTCCAGTGGTACGTGTAGACGGCAGCTATCCCAGCATCCCGTTCTGCGCTGTTGCCTGGAGACTTGTGCGTGTTTCTTTGTTCACATTGTAAATGTTTCCATATTAAATATCTTTACTTTCCTCTCAAATGCTCTCGTGTCTTTCCTCTTTATTTATGGTTTGCATTTATTCGGTAACACTTTATAATAAGGTTCCATTACTTAACACTAGTTAATGCATGGACTAATAATGAGCAATTACATTTATTACACTATTTATTCATCTTCGTTAACATTAGGATACGTTTACACGACAACGGTGTACTAAAACAGAAGTTATTTCCTTTGCATCTTTCGCGTACAGATGACAATGTTGTCAAATTGATCCCCGTTCACACGGATCCGCGAAAACGACTAAAACACTGTATTCTGCTGTCAGACCAGTAGATGGCGATGTAAAGAAACTCTACGCGCCTGAACACGTAACACGCATGCGCATGACGTCACCGTTTTCACAAACTTTAATTTTTTGTAGTTTACACAGAGGTGATAATGGTATCGTTTTCAAAAGACTTGCACTTAGTTTGTGTTTTCAGGTCGTGTAAATAAACAGTCAAAACGCATAAATAGTTTTCCGCATTTAGTTGAAAACTGTGTCGTGTAAACGGTCCCATAGTTAAACCGTTCATTGTTTGTTCATGTTTGTCCACTAACCCTCTCTAAAATTCTCTTTGGTCTTTTTTTTTTTACCTAAAAATTACGTTTTGTATTTTTAGAATTTTTTACTTTATCGGAACTTGCTATGCGATCACAAAAAACATCATGGACGTGCTTTGTAAAGGTTAAATGGTGCTAAAAAAAAGTCACACTCGTATTGTTCGCAGTCAAAAACGAGCGCATTGGACATAAATGGGAAACGAATCTCATCTAGTGGAAGTGTTTGGTACTGCACCCAAACTAAATCTTACTGAAAGCTCATTTTTTGGAACACAACTTGTTTAGATTTCCTCACAGTTCTAATGTAAAACATATTTTGGAAAATTTCATATAAAATTAAGAGTATTTTTGTGCATTTTTCATAATAAAAATCTTAAACTACTATAATTTGTTATTTTTATTTATTTATTTTTTTTTAACTTTTCACTTCAGCAATAATAACCAAACATTAGTCTGTTATCCAAAGCATTCAAGATTTATGACGGAAATTTAATTTTCAATTTTTAATGTGGAAATTTAATTTTCAGGTTTGTGCTCAAACGGGTAATAAATGGATTATAACTTTTCCATAAATATAATTTAGTGCCATTAAAATCCCCTAAAAATGCGAAATATTAAATTAACTTAAAAAAATGTATTAAACATTATCAAACTAAAAATATTGTACATTTAGTTAATTCATTTAAAATAGTTTAATATCGTTAATTAACGTTAACAAATAAAACCTTATTATAAAGTGTTACAATTTACTCTGAATCACCATGGAAACGAAGATCTTCCAGTACATGGAAATGATTAGGAGAATTTTTGGGGGGGATTTTTGCTCATTTATTTCATATGAAGCTTTGAACACCTTTGACTTCGGTTAAAAAAGGAGTTTAATTGTGTCCATCTGAATGATGCTGTGTGTTCATCATTTATTGATTAGTTATTGAATATATACTGTAATCATCATATGGAGTCTGTCAGCAGCAGATATCTGAGGTGTGAGATTAAACATTATTAGAGACGTTAAAGGACTGTTTTTACGCATTTCATCTAGTTAGTTGCCAGAGCAGCGTTTCTCATGTTTGTAGTTTAACTTGGACAAAAATATACACACAAACTTTAAAATTAAAATGAAAGCAAAGAAAAATACCTTTTTGCTTTGTACTTTTGCATGAAACAAACTTTAGTAAAAGACAAACACAGATCTGGAGTCTGTTTCGCTCTTCTGCTTCTCAACAACAACAACATTGTTCAGGATTTGCATTTCCACAGGATGAGGAACAATTCCTCGTTTCATTTTTAATAATAATACTTGTAAATGTCCCACATTTGCATGAAGGCTCCGTCAGTGCACACACACACACACGCACACACACACACACACACACACACACACACACACACACACACACACACACACACACACACACACACACACACACACACACACACACACACAGTGTATTAACAGGGTTCACAGACACATTATAATGTGAACACACACACCTGCGCTTCAGTGTGTGATGAAGATGTGCGATTCTCAGTTCAGTGTGAAGAATCCGATCAGCCAATCAACAGCCTCCTCCAGCTCCTCCTGCTCTCTGATTGGTCCTCAGCGTGACAGACTCTCACATTACGAGCTTCATCTTCTCACATCTCGAGCAGAGACTCGAAGAACTGAAACACTGAAACTCTTTCAGACCTTGTTTTTACTTCAGTGAAGATGAACAGCAGGAACCAGGAGTGTGTGGAAGCGCCCAGATATCTCAGGTAACACACACACACACACACACTTGTTTTCCAGTACAAATATCTAAACATTCTTAAATCAAGATATATTTACTGGTTTTATATATTTAAGTCTTGTTTATCAAAATTAAGTGAGTTTTTGCTTAAAGCCAGTGTTATTTTATTATCTTTGAGATACTGTTTTAGTTTTCATTAATAATTTGAATTAGTTTATATATTTGCTATATTTTATATTAGTTTTTTTTTATATTTTAGTTTAAATTTTCAGATGTTATTTTAATTTTAGTTGAAGTTTTATTGATTTATTTTTTTTTTAAATGTCTATATAGTGTTTTTTAAAAATTTTATTGTTTAGTTTTGCAATTTTTGTACAGCAAGGTAAAAAAAATAATTAAAATAAACTTAAATTGTTCTTTACTTTAATTTCAGTTTTATATTAGTTTTATATATATATATATATATATATATATATATATATATATATATATATATATATATATATATATATATATATATATTAGTAAAATTTCAGATGATTTTTATAAGTTTTATTGATTTTATTAGTTGTTGTTTTAAATGTCTATATAGTTTTTTTATTAATTTTATACAGTTTAATTTTCAATTTTAATTTCAATTAATTTTCAGTTCAATTTTATTAGTTTTGCAATTTTAGTACATCAAGTTAAAAAAAAGAATTAAAATAAGCTTAAATTGTTCTATAATTTAATTTCAGTTTTAGATTAGTTTTATATTTATATATATATATATATATATATATATATATATATATATATATATATATATATATATATATATATATATATTGTTTTTTAGTTTAAAATTTCAGATTATTTTTTTATTGTTTATTAATTTTATACAGTTTAATTTTCAATTTTAATTTCCATTCATTTTCAGTTCAATTTTATTAGTTTTGCAATTTCAATACATCAAGTAAAAAAAAAAGAAATCTTGCCTTGGAATTAAAATAAGCCTAAATTGTTCTATATTTTATTTAATTTCAATTAATGTTTATTTTATTTCAAATAACAAAAAATGTGGGTTTTTTATGGTTTTGGTTATAAAATAAACTTAATTCAAAGGGAAAACAAAATAATTTTTCTGACTCCATTGTTTTAAGCACAAACTTGTTACATTTTTCAGAAAACAAGACTAGGGATGCTTGATATATCGGTATCGGCCGATACGTGTTCATTTTTAATGTTATTATAATGAAAACACTACAATTGTGATCTTGGGACATGGATTTAATGTTGAAACTTTTGTTTTTGTAATCAGGCTCTTATATATCGGTTATCGGCTTTCAAATATAAAGAATTATCGGTTATCGGCCAAAATTGGCTGAACAAAACTTCATATCTTCAGTCATTTCTCTTCTCCAGTAAATGTATCTTGATTTAAGAATGTTTAGATATTTGTGCTGGAAAACATTAAGACAGAAACACTGAGTCTTTTGCAGTGTATTCATCTCTCTTCAGCTGTTCTGACTGTTAGAACTGCTTTATTTTCTTGTATTATAAGCTGGTTTACGGCTCAACAACACACAGAAAATGAGTCCTGCGGTTGTTTAACGGCTCATTAAAGCAGTTCGTCTTGCGTTTATTACTGCCAAAGTCTCTTTACAAGAGTGAAAATTCTCCAGGAACTCATGAAAGATGTTTTCTGCACATTCCCAGCTGGTTGTGAAGTATCCGATGTTTTCTGAGGGAACTGAAGATTGAATGAACATTCCTGACTCTGTTTACTGCCGCTGTGAGGTTAATATTCTGGAACAGTGTAATGTGCTTATATGAAGTCAGGCGCTTCTGTTTGGAGTGTTTGGTGCTGAACTCTCTAATGCTGGGTTAAATATGGACAAACCCTGTGATTGGGTTGTTTTCACCCAGCCATTTTTTTCAACCAATTTTGGATTTATTTTTTTAGCCAGCAATATAGTAATATAGTAAAAGGCATGTTTTTGCTCACCCCCAAATAGGGGCAAATTCGTGGGGTATTTTAAGCCAACATGGGTTGTTTTTAACCCAGCATTTTTCAGAGTGAATCAGACATATGTCCATGATGGATCCGCTGTGTCTCCTGCAGCTCCAGATCCGAGCGGGAGACCGAAGCTTTAATCCGCTTCTTATCCTGCTGATCCTTTACTTCCTTCTGCGCAGACTGAGACATTCACATTCAGACTGAGAACTAAACATTAATAGAGCAGACAAACAACACAATCCTGTATGTATAACAGGAATAATTCTACACTGGCAGTCAAATGTTGGGAAGATTTTTAAATGTTTGTGAAAGTCTCTTCTGCTCACCAAAGCTGCATTTATTTTAATCAAAAATACAATAAAAATTGTGAAATATTATTATAATGTAAATCAGCTGGTTTTTATGTGAATATATTGTAAAATATAATTTATTCCTGTGATCAAAGCTGAATTTTCAGCATCATTACTCCAGTCTTCAGTGTCACATGATCCTTCAGAAATCATTCTAACATGATGATTTGCTGCTCAAGAAACATTTATGATTATTATCAATGTTGAAAAGAGTTTGGGGTAATATTTAAAAAATAAATGTAACACATTAACATTAAATTGATAAAAAGTGTCAGTAAAGATGTTTATAATGTTACAAAAGATTCTATTTCAAATAAAAGCTGTTCTTTTGAACTTTCTATTCATCAAAGAATCCTGAAAAATAAAATGTATGATGGTTTCCACAAAAATATTAAGCTGTTTTCAACATTGATAATCATAAATGTTTCTTGAGCAGCAAATTATCATATTAGAATGATTTCTGAAGGATCATGTTTGATCACCGGAATAAATGACATTTTACTATATATTCACACGTAGTACAGCTATTTAAACTGTAATAATATTTTACAATTTTTACTGTATTTTTGATCAAATAAATGGTGAGCAGAAGAGACTTATTTTTGAAACATTAAAACGTCTTAAATATTCCAAACTTTTAAAAGCCAGTGTAAGTTTTACAAGAAAATACTATTTCAGTTTTTCAACTTCAAAATTTCACATTTAGTTTAATGTACTACTTGCCACTTCTTCATAATTAATTGTGAAATTTACTAGCAATTTCTATGGATCTTTTCTGCCACAGAATAAAAAAATAAAAAGATAATTGTGACTTTTTATCTCACAATTATCTCACAATTATCTCACAATTCAGAGCTGAAAAAGTCAGAATTGCAAAATATAAAGTTGCAATTAACTTTTTTATATTTTACTCCATAGCATTCCATAAAAAAAATAGTTTCTACAACAATATTTTCATTGTTTTGGTTTTTCAGTGTTTCAGTATTTTCTGTGTTTTCAGTGTTTCAATGTTTTTAGTGTTTCAAGGTTTCAATGTTTCAGCTTTGCAGTAATTTTAGTGTTCCGTTATATCAATGTTTCAATGTGTCAATATTCACGTTTCATTGTTTCAATGTCCCAGTGTTTTCCATGTTTTGTTTTTCATTGTTTTCCGTGTTTTCATTGTTTCAGAGTTTTCATTGTTTTGGTTTTTTGGTTTTTCAGCATTTTCAGTGTTTCAGTGTTTTCATTGTTTCGGTTTTTCAGTGTTTTCAGTGTTTTTGGTGTTTCAGTTTTTCAGTATTTTCAATGTTTCAGTGTTTTCAGTGTTTCAGTGTTTCAATGTTTTTGGTGTTTTGGTGTTTCAGTGTTTTCAGTGTTTTTGGTGTTTCAGTTTTTCAGTATTTTCAATGTTTCAGTGTTTTCAGTGTTTCACTGTTTCACTTTTTCAGTGTTTCAGTGTTTTTGGTGTTTTGGTGTTTCAGGTTTTCATTGTTTTTGGTGTTTCGGTTTTTCAGCATTTTCAGTGTTTCAGTGTTTTCAGTGTTTCGGTTTTTCAGTGTTTTTGGTGTTTCAGTATTTTCAATGTTTCAGTGTTTTCATTATTTCAGTGTTTCAGTGTTTCGATGTTTTTGGTGTTTCAGGTTTTCATTGTTTTTGGTGTTTCGGTTTTTCAGCATTTTCAGTGTTTCAGTGTTTTCAGTGTTTCGGTTTTTCAGTGTTTTTGGTGTTTCAGTTTTTCAGTATTTTCAATGTTTCAGTGTTTTCATGATTTCATTATTTCAGTGTTTCAGTGTTTCGATGTTTTTGGTGTTTCAGGTTTTCATTGTTTTTGGTGTTTCGGTTTTTCAGCATTTTCAGTGGTTCAGTGTTTTCAGTGTTTCGGTTTTTCAGTGTTTTCAGTGTTTTCAGTGTTTCAGTTTTTCAGTATTTTCAATGTTTCAATGTTTTCATTATTTCAGTGTTTTCATTGTTTAAGTGTTTTTGGTTTTTCGGTTTTTCAGCATTTTCAGTGTTTCAATTTTTTGGTGTTTTGGTGTTTGAGGTTTTCATTGTTTTCAGTGTTTCGGTTTTTCAGTGTTTTTGGTGTTTCAGTTTTTCAGTATTTTCAATGTTTCAGTGTTTTCATGATTTCATTATTTCAGTGTTTCAGTGTTTCGATGTTTTTGGTGTTTCAGGTTTTCATTGTTTTTGGTGTTTCGGTTTTTCAGCATTTTCAGTGGTTCAGTGTTTTCAGTGTTTCGGTTTTTCAGTGTTTTCAGTGTTTTCAGTGTTTCAGTTTTTCAGTATTTTCAATGTTTCAATGTTTTCATTATTTCAGTGTTTTCATTGTTTAAGTGTTTTTGGTTTTTCGGTTTTTCAGCATTTTCAGTGTTTCAATTTTTTGGTGTTTTGGTGTTTGAGGTTTTCATTGTTTTCAGTGTTTCGGTTTTTCAGTGTTTTTGGTGTTTCAGTTTTTCAGTATTTTCAATGTTTCAGTGTTTTCATGATTTCATTATTTCAGTGTTTCAGTGTTTCGATGTTTTTGGTGTTTCAGGTTTTCATTGTTTTTGGTGTTTCGGTTTTTCAGCATTTTCAGTGGTTCAGTGTTTTCAGTGTTTCGGTTTTTCAGTGTTTTCAGTGTTTTCAGTGTTTCAGTTTTTCAGTATTTTCAATGTTTCAATGTTTTCATTATTTCAGTGTTTTCATTGTTTAAGTGTTTTTGGTTTTTCGGTTTTTCAGCATTTTCAGTGTTTCAATTTTTTGGTGTTTTGGTGTTTGAGGTTTTCATTGTTTTCAGTGTTTCGGTTTTTCAGTGTTTTTGGTGTTTCAGTTTTTCAGTATTTTCAATGTTTCAGTGTTTTCATTATTTCAGTATTTCAGTGTTTTCATTGTTTCAGTGTTTTTGGTGTTTCGGTTTTTCAGCATTTTCAGTGTTTCAATGTTTTTGGTGTTTTGGTTTTTGAGGTTTTCATTGTTTTTGGTGTTTCGGTTTTTCAGTGTTTCGGTGTTTTCATTGTTTCAGTGTTTTCTTTGTTTTGGTGTTTCAGTTTTTATGTATTTTCAGTGTTTCCTTTGTTTCGGTTTTTCAACGTTTCAGTGTTTCCATTTGTTGGTGGTTCAGTTTTTCAGTGTTTTTGATGTTTCAGTTTTTCAGTATTTTCAATGTTTCAGTGTTTTCATTGTTTCAGTGTTTTCATTGTTTCAGTGTTTTCATTGTTTCAGTGTTTTTAGTGTTGTCTATCGGGTGTGATGATTTCAAAAGCGGTACAAGGTTTAATGCTGTAGACAGACGAGGGAAGCGTTCCATCTTCGGCTGAATCTCAAGACGCTGAAGTGAATGTGATATGATCTGATCTGATGTTTCGGCTCCTGGGTGGAAGGATCTGTTGTCGGATCGATTCCCTGCATGAGTTCAGGAACTGTGGAGCCGAACGTCCCAGGCATTCCCTATCGACCCTGACCACAGGAGGGCAGCGGATCAGGAGTGCCACAGGCGTCCTGAAGCAAAGACATCCGAATGACGATGATCAGTGATTTTAGATGTCACACATTCATACCAATCTGCTGAATCTCTTGAATATCTCTTGCCGGTTTAACTTCCATCAGTCATGTATAAAACTAGTATATTTTTAGAGTTCATCTCAAGTCATTTATTTATCATGTTTTGCAGTAAAGAGGAGGCAGTTGCCATGGAGACGGAGTTGCTAAGGGATTATCGTTTCGGACGGCAACAGCTGACGGAGATACTGGGACACGCGTGTGCGACCGCCATCGCAAAGGTCTGCAGGGACGAGACTTTAATGATTCCAAATCAAGATACATTTACTGGAGAAGAGAAATGACTGAAGAAATTAAGTCTTGTTCAAAGAAAAAATGTATCAGTTTGTGTTTAAATCAAGAACAAATATCTGTCAGGAAAATAATCTTGTTTTCTCTTTGAATGAATTTTATTTTTCTGACTCCGTTGATATTTGTTCTTGTTTTAAGCACAAACTCACTTCATTTTGATACAAGAAAATACTATTTCAGTCTTTCTACTTCAGAATTTCTCATGTATCACTTGCCGATTCTTTGTCATCATTTGTGACCGTTTTTGAGTTAAAGTAAATCCTGCACCAACTTTTTGTCAGTTTTCACTCAGAAATTTCTAGTAAATTTCACAAATAATTATAAAGAATTGTCAAGTAAGAAATCAAATCAAAGTAGAAAGACTGAAATAGTATTTTCTTGTGTAGATGCTGATAAAGAATTTTTAGGTTTAAGAGCACATAGTCCACCGTCTTTATACTTCAGTGTCACGTTTGATTCAATGCATCACTTGCTGTTTCTTTGAAATTATTATTGGTGACAGCTGACAATCAGTGTACTCTCGCAGGCCTTCCCGCTGTCGTCTCTGGAGAAGCGGCAGCCCACGGTGCTGGTGATCTGTGGACCGGACCAGAACGGCTGCGTGGGGCTGGCCTGTGCCCGACATCTCCATGTGTTTGTGAGTCAACGCACCACACGCTTGAGCTATGATCCATGATCATTCTGACCCACTCCATTCCCAAACCTGATTCCTGGTTCTGGTGACTGATGGATGTCTGTGTTTGACAGGAATACATTCCCACAGTGTTCAGTCCCAAACGCTCCCCGGACAGCCTGCATCAGGACCTGACGGTGCAGTGCGAGCGGATGGACCTGCCGTTCCTGTCCTACCTGCCCACCGAGGTCACACTAAACCACGACACACCAGTTTAGGAAAATGAAATGAGAAGAAACTTGAGTTCTTAATGTTATCTAAATAAAAGTCATAGTTCAGAGTTTACTTTTTAATGTAAATCTCAGTAGCACTCAGTTGTTAATATTAGTTAATGCATTGTACTAGCAATGAGCAAAACATTTATTACCCTTTGTTAATGTTATTTAATAAAAACACAATTGTTCATTGTTTGTGTTAATTCATTAACAGGCATCTTTTGAACAAATAA
This sequence comes from Chanodichthys erythropterus, assembly GCF_024489055.1. Taxonomy (NCBI): domain Eukaryota; kingdom Metazoa; phylum Chordata; class Actinopteri; order Cypriniformes; family Xenocyprididae; genus Chanodichthys; species Chanodichthys erythropterus. Next base: position 14,056,889 of record NC_090236.1, read on the forward strand.
AGTCAGATGAAGTTAATCAGTGCGTTACACTCTTTTTAGTTGCACTGATAATCAACAATAATATTCTAAAACACCTTTTGCTGGTTTTCTTCTTGAAGGTGCAACTAATCAATGACGCATATAACGTGGTTGTGGACGCGGTTCTGGGTCCAGAAACTGAACTGAAGGCCATCGATGAGCCGTTGACTAGCATCCTGCAGACTCTACGAGGACTCAAAGTCCCCATCGCCAGCCTGGACATCCCGTCAGGTACTGAACCATTTCATTTACAAACTGGAGTGGTGAGTTTTTCCATGAACATGTTCCACGCCTACAGAAGCCACATTTACCTTCATGATTTCTCCCTTTCGCATGAGCGTCGGGTGCAAAGACTGCAAAGACCAAGAAAATGCCAGTTCCTCACAATAAGAGCCTGTTCTCTTAGTAGAAAAGGTTCTATATGGAATCTTAAGGAAGGGTTCTGTCAGCTGCTTCATATATAGAACCTTTTAGGAGTTCCCATCATTCATTTAATGCATTTAGTTTTTTTAATGCATTTTATTTTTATGTATTTTAATTTTAATACAGTTTTCTAAATTAAACAGCTCAACACTTTATTGGTAAACAATTTTGAAGAAAAAAAAAACTTATACATGAAAGTATTATGCAATCATTTAAGACATTTCTCCTTATGTAGAATCTTTATTTATTTATTTATTTATTCAAGAAAGAGGTGTACAGGCTCAACATTGGGTCCTCTTCTTTTTTATATTTTCAGGATGGTGTAGGGCGGTTTCTATGCAACATTTTACAAGTGAGGCCCAAGGCATAAAGGGTTCTTTAAAACTGAACCAAGACCACTATATGGAACCATTTTGGCATAAAAGGTTCTTTAAAACTGAATCAAGAACACTATATAAATGGTTCTACATAAAGGGTTCTTTAAAACTGCCTTTTTGGCATAAAGGGTTCTTTAAAACTGAATCAAGAACACCATATAGAACCTTTTTGGCATAAAGGATTCTTTAAAACTGAATCTAGAACACCATATAGAACCTTTTTGGCATAAAGGGTTCTTTAAAACTGAATCTAGAACACCATATAGAACCTTTTTGGCATTAAGGGTTCTTTAAAACTGAACCAAGACCACTATATGGAACCATTTTGGCATAAAGGATTCTTTAAAACTGAATCTAGAACACTATATAGAACCAAAACTGAATCATGAACACCATATAGAACCTTTTTAGCATAAAGGGTAATTTACTTTAAAACTGAATCAAGAACACTATATAAATGGCTCTACATAAAGGGTTCTTTAAAACTGAATCTAGAACACTATATAGAACCTTTTTGGCATAAAGTGTTCTTTAAAACTGAATCGAGAACACTATATAGAACCTTTTTGGCATAAAGGGTTCTTTAAAACTGAATCTAGAACACTATATAGAACCTTTTTGGCATAAAGGGTTCTTTAAAACTGAATCTAGAACACTATATAGAACCTTTTTGGCATAAAGTGTTCTTTAAAACTGAATCTAGAACACTATATAGAACCTTTTTGGCATAAAGTGTTCTTTAAAACTGAATCTAGAACACTATATAGAACCTTTTTGGCATAAAGTGTTCTTTAAAACTGAATCTAGAACACTATATAGAACCTTTTTGGCATAAAGTGTTCTTTAAAACTGAATCTAGAACACCATATAGAACCTTTTTGGCATAAAGTGTTCTTTAAAACTGAATCAAAAACACTATATAGAACCTTTTTTGGCATAAAGTGTTCTTTAAAACTGAATCTAGAACACTATATTGAACCTTTTTGGCATAAAGTGTTCTTTAAAACTGAATCTAGAACACTATATAAAACAATTTTAGCATAAAGGGTTCTTTAAAACTGAACCAAGAACACTATATAGAACCTTTTTGGCATAAAGGGTAATTTACTTTAAAACTGAATCAAGAACACTATATAGAACCAAAACTGAATCATGAACACCATATAGAACCTTTTTGGCATAAAGGATTCTTTAAAACTGAATCTAGAACACCATATAGAACCTTTTTGGCATAAAAGGTTCTTTAAAACTGAATCAAGAACACTATATAGAACCTTTTTGGCATAAAGGATTCTTTAAAACTGAATCTAGAACACCATATAGAACCTTTTTGGCATAAAGGGTTCTTTAAAACTGAATCTAGAACACCATATAGAACCTTTTTGGCATAAAGGGTTCTTTAAAACTGAATCTAGAACACCATATAGAACCTTTTTGGCATTAAGGGTTCTTTAAAACTGAACCAAAACCACTATATGGAACCATTTTGGCATAAAGGATTCTTTAAAACTGAATCTAGAACACTATATAGAATCAAAACTGAATCATGAACACCATATAGAACCTTTTTAGCATAAACGGTAATTTACTTTAAAACTGAATCAAGAACGCTATATAAATGGCTCTACATAAAGGGTTCTTTAAAACTGAATCTAGAACACTATATAGAACCTTTTTTGGCATAAAGTGTTCTTTAAAACTGAATCTAGAACACTATATAGAACCTTTTTGGCATAAAGTGTTCTTTAAAACTGAATCGAGAACACTATTTAGAACCTTTTTGGCATAAAGGGTTCTTTAAAACTGAATCTAGAACACTATATAGAACCTTTTTGGCATAAAGGGTAATTTACTTTAAAACTGAATCAAGAACACTATATAGAACCAAAACTGAATCATGAACACCATATAGAACCTTTTTGGCATAAAGGGTTCTTTAAAACTGAATCTAGAACACCATATAGAACCTTTTTGGCATAAAGTGTTCTTTAAAACTGAATCGAGAACACTATTTAGAACCTTTTTGGCATAAAGGGTTCTTTAAAACTGAATCTAGAACACTATATAGAACCTTTTTGGCATAAAGGGCAATTTACTTTAAAACTGAATCAAGAACACTATATAGAACCAAAACTGAATCATGAACACCATATAGAACCTTTTTGGCATAAAGTGTTCTTTAAAACTGAATCGAGAACACTATATAGAACCTTTTTTGGCATAAAGTGTTCTTTAAAACTGAATCTAGAACACTATATAGAACCTTTTTGGCATAAAGTGTTCTTTAAAACTGAATCGAGAACACTATATAAAACCATTTTGGCATAAAGGGTTCTTTAAAACTGAATCTAGAACACCATATAGAACCAAAACTGAATCATGAACACCATATAGAACCTTTTTGGCATAAAGGGTTCTTTAAAACTGAATCTAGAACACCATATAGAACCTTTTTGGCATAAAAGGTTCTTTAAAACTGAATCAAGAACACTATATAGAACCTTTTTGGCATAAAGGGTTCTTTAAAACTGAATCTAGAACACCATATAGAACCTTTTTGGCATTAAGGGTTCTTTAAAACTGAACCAAGACCACTATATGGAACCATTTTGGCATAAAGGGTTCTTTAAAACTGAACCAAGACCACTATATGGAACCATTTTGGCATAAAGGATTCTTTAAAACTGAATCTAGAACACTATATAGAACCAAAACTGAATCATGAACACCATATAGAACCTTTTTAGCATAAACGGTAATTTACTTTAAAACTGAATCAAGAACGCTATATAGAACCTTTTTGGCATAAAGTGTTCTTTAAAACTGAATCGAGAACACTATAAAACCATTTTGGCATAAAGTGTTCTTTAAAACTAAATCTACAACACTATAAAACTATTTTGGCATTAAAACTAAATCTACAACACTATAAAACTATTTTGGCATTAAGGGTTCTTTAAAACTGAATCAAGAACACTAAGTTTCTATATAAAACCACTTTTCTTCCAAGCACTTATATTGTGTGTATCTGCAGGCTGGGACACCAATGAATCCAGTTCGGAGGGAATCAGTCCTGCAGTTCTGGTTTCCTTGATGACTCCCAAGAGATGTGCCCTGAGCTTCCCTGGATCTCACTTCCTGGCCGGACGCTTCCTGCCCTACGACATCCAGAAGAAATACGAGCTGAACTTGCCCAAGTTCTCTGGAACAGATTCTGTCGTGGAGCTGTGATCAAGTTCATCAGCATCAGAGCCACAAACAACTCAAGAGTGATGTGAATGTTGGATTTTATTAAAATATAAATGTTCAGCCAATGTTCTTCCAGTGTTACATTTACTGAATAAAGTTTGTCCAAACTAAAATGTTGCTCCTCAAAACAGCAAGATTTCTAACATGACATTTAAACATTTACTCTTTCAGGAGTGTTTTCTGATGCAGTGTAAAATCTGCACCTTTAACATTCATTTTTTTTAATGACACGATCTTAACATGAACAGGGGAAAAAAAAAATGCTCCTTAGACGTCGTCATAAAATATAAGTGCATATTTAAGTACACTTAATATCCACCCATGAGCCTCAATCATCTTCAGTCCATCATCTTCACCTGAAACCAGAGGAAAAATCACATCAGGCACTATTCTAACATCTCCACATTAAATCAGTAACAAGATCAGATGCTGCTGAAATCAATGGAAACCGTAATACCAACCTCACCCATTACTTTCAGGGTAAAAAACATCGTTCAACAGCTTGACCTTCTTCAAACAAGAGACGGTTTCTGATCAGAAATTAACCTGAATAAAACCAAAGGAAGAAAATTAACCACTCAAAGTCAGGACTCGGATATTAGCACAGAACTAGTCTCAAAAACAATACTAAAAAAAAAAAAATCAAATTAGCTCTAACGTTTCACAAATTGAACTAAGTGCGTCTGATGAGACGCCGGGCAGAGCCTAAACTTTGAAGGACTTTCTAGAATGGTTGACAATGCATGGGGAGAAATGAGTGAATCTAATTCTCAGTATCTGTCGTCTCTTCAGCTGGAGGTGCAAGACTTCAGGGAAGCGGCACAGAGCTATACGACACCATGCAGACGCAACTGAAACCACATTTAACATCTGCGCCTGTGAAGGCATCCTAGAGTCTCAGAGCAACAAATAAAACTCAGTTAAAGATGAGAGCAAAGGAAGGTTACCTCACGGACACAGGGCTATTGTATCTCCGTACATGAACTAGCCCAGAGAGAGACAGAGCAGCCAGAGCTTTCAGGATTCGCTTCGGTAGGTGCAACGCTTCATGATCCAGGTTTGAGGAAACTCACTCCACTCTTTACAGAAGCGGAGCGCTTGGATTCAACGAAGCATTGGGTGAAACACACTTAAGAACTTACACTTATGGACAAACTAGCAAGTCCATTAATCATTAAACTTAGGGTCTAAATTGAGAGATTGACACACCTGGAAAAGTTTAATTTAGTTAAATGTAAACTGCAGGGAGTAAACCTTTAATAAATGATCATCTAAACTCAACTAGTCTTGAAATCCAAACACAAACTCTTGGGATCCTATTGGAGTTTGAGCTTGTTTGCTTAAACTACCTCAACATGGTTTTAGTTATGAATGTGCAGGAAATGTGACATCAAAAACTCTTTGAAATTCATCAAAATCTTCACCCTCTAAAGACATCATGTGCTTCCTAATGATAAACTAGTTCAAGTCTTAAAGTCCCTAGAAAATGAATCTTACATCTGAGATGTTTAATATGCTCTTGCTTTGTGACACTAAAGACAATTAACAATCCGCACCAAAATTAAATCTTGCACATCCACTCATTTTAATTACTTGTTTTTGCATTATAGTTGCGCATTCAGCTGCAATTTAAAGTATTTATAAATGCATGATAATGCAAAAACAAAAACGCAGTGAGGACTTAATTTCTTTGCATTTAAAATTGGCTGCAATACTTAATGCAAAAGTAAATTAAAGAATAAGAATGTGTAAATTATACAATTAAATCTAATTCTCTGCATTTTAGTCAGTTGCAACTTTATTTTAACGCACAACTATAATGCATAAACAGGTACAGTAATTAGAACGAGTAGGTGTGCTAAATTATAAAATTCTCTGCATTTAACCCCTTAAGCGTCATCCCTTCCCTCCCCCCGCATAAACATGAAAATGCACTATCCAAACTTAAATGGTTGCAATTCGAGAATGTTTTAGAGATGACATTTGGCAAATTATTGAATAAATTATGAAAGTTGGAGAAAAAGTTTTGGAAGTTTATGTAAAAATATATTTATATTTTATATAAATTTTACAAAACATGTTAAACTTCAAGAAAATCAAAGCCAAAAATGTGAACAAGTTGTATTCCAAATTATAAGTTGATCTCAAAAAATTAGCTTTCAGTAAGATTTTGTTTGGGCGAAGTACCAAACCTTTACAAGAGGACATTTAAGCTCCATTATTGATCGTATATATTGTTTGAGTGATCTGAACCATATTTTTCCATAACTTCTTACATTTTATGAAGTACACATCCTATTCTGAGGTATTATGATAAGCTTGGCAGAATTTGATTTGAATTCAACCTCCAATAAACAAAAAGAATGTGCATTACAGCTCGCCACCGCATCATAAATGGCGAACCCATCTTTACCCCCCCTCTTTATATTTAAAACATTCAGACCTCAAAAGAAAAAAAAAAATATATATATATATATATATAAATAAAAGAATGGAGATCTTTTGAACTCTTGCGATGAAAGATTGGTAGAAACCTCAGTGATTCATGATTATGTTTGTGTCAAAATAAAAAGGGCTGAAAATGCCTTAATTTATCAATTTGCAAAAAATCTCTCAATATTCTTGTTCCTCTAATCTACATTATGGTTTTAAAAATATTTAAAACCATCTTTAGTAAAGCCTATAGTGGACAGTGACAGTTAAGGGGTTAAATCAGCTAATATGAAAGTTATTTTGGTAACACTTTAAGGTTTTAGTTGCTTAATAGCCAGTTATTAGCATGCATATTACTAGAATATAGTCCGTTTATTAGTACTTAAGCACATATTAATGCCTTACTCTGCATGACCGTATTCTACACAGTACCTAAACTTAACTACCTTCATTTTAAAGCAATAAATTATGAGTTTAAGGGAAAAGCCGTAGTTAAGTGAATGCATTCTTATGCTTAAGTGTTACCGTTATTTTTAATGCTGTACACATGATTTGAATTCTAAAACATTAGAATGAGCTAAAAATCACCATGATAAAATTGTTTAATGCCCCCCGATTATTAGATCTGATTTCTTTTTATGGTGAACCTGCACAGAATCCTCATGTTCTTTCCCATCTTGACTTGTAGATTTTTTGAAAGGCACAACAGAATTCAAAGCGTTTGAACAAATTGTTTCGTTTAATAGGCTCCATGAAGCCACAATTGAAGAGCAAAAAAATAAAAGAATTAAAACAAAATAGTGAGTCAAATTCTGATACAAAGAAAACAAGAGCACAAGGATTTTTTTCCCAGTTCTGGAGTGTACTGTTAACAATTTCTGGTTCTCTTTTCAAGTAAATATTTGATATATATATTTATATATTAGGTCAAGAGTCCATGATTAAAAAGCAGGCGTAGAGCAGAGACAGAGACCTCAGGCAGCGCAAGCCTCGAGAACCGGACGCTCCAGCTGCGCAGCGGTCACCAGTCTGAAAGGAATTCACTTTTTGGATACTGGACATGGACAAATCATTGCCTTAGAGCTAACAAAAGGAGCCGTTCTCTTAAATGACAGCGGCTGCACTGGAACAGTATTAGAATAGTAACAGAGGAGGCTCTTGGACCAAAAACACACTCTATACTCCCCATAGAAGCAAAGGGACCCACATGGCTACACAGTGACAGTGAAGGTTGGTCAGCATGGACAAATGCAACGTTTAAAGGTGTCAAACGAGGCAGAAGAGGAGCCCGTCGTTGGCGCTCTTCTCATGTAACATGAACACATTCGTTCAGAAACGGCCTTTCTCTCAAAGTACAAGAACAGAACAGAAACAGGGAGAACAGCTACAAAACAAATCCAAGAATAGATCCATGAGTCTTTAGAAACGCTCGGCCAGTGTCGTGTCGGGTCTTGGGTTTTACTCGGTTACAGCTGAGGAGGAAGTATCACACATCAAGACACTGAAGAATCTCAACAGGTTTAAGACAGAAAATCCCTCTAGCTAACCAACCCACTAAACCAACCAAAGACATGAAAACAGGGTCGCTTCGAGCGATCTGGAGAATGAGAGAAAGAGCAACCGTTCCTCCAATGGAGATGATCGGATGATTTTTTTTTCTTTTTTCTTTTTTTGAGATCAAATTGGTGGTCCTGAAGCTTTCGATCCAAATTAAAAACCGTAGCATTTTGAAGCATGTGTTTTAATGACCCATTTAAAGAGAAAAAAAAAAAAAAAAAAAAGTTGTAAAAATGACGACTAATTCGCCCCAGTTGTAGAAACTCAAGAAAAGCCTGTTTTACCAGTCTACGGCGGCACAAGGACAGCCGACATGCTTGTATGGGGATTGTAGAGCCCAGGAAGCTAATACGTACCATAGCTATCATAGCTATCTCTGTAAGAGCCGCCTCGATCGCCATAACTAGAACTCCTGCACAAAGAGACAGAAAAACACCTTCAACATGTGAGAAAAACACTTATCAAAACTGGTTATTCCTGTATTTATCTTGAGTGAGGACACTCAAACATCCTCAAAGCAAAGCTCGAGTCTAGCCCCAGACTAAAATGCCCGTTTGAGCGGTTTTAGCTTAAAATCTTAAAATGTCATTTGTCACCGCCATTGTTGTCTCAAGACTCCAATAATGCTTATTTTCTTTCAAGGCATGTTTATAAAAGCTACTTAAATGCCCTAATTGAACCAATCCTGGCTTAATCTAAGCCCTGTCTGTGAAATTGGGCCTTAAAGGCTTGAAAAATCCTGAATTGACTAATTTTGTTCTGAGGCAGATTCATGCAATAGATCAACTGATTCACATACTATGGTTTCATAGTTGAGGTCTAATGTCAAAACGTCTCATGGTTGCGGTCTAATGTCAAAACGTCTCATGGTTGCGGTCTAATGTCAAAACGTCTCATGGTTGCGGTCTAATGTCAAAACGTCTCATAGTTGAGGTCTAATGTCAAAACGTCTCATAGTTGAGGTCTAATGTCAAAACGTCTCATCGTTGAGGTCTAATGTCAAAACGTCTCATCGTTGCGGTCTAATGTCAAAACGTCTCATGGTTGCGGTCTAATGTCAAAACGTCTCATGGTTGCGGTCTAATGTCAAAACGTCTCATGGTTGCGGTCTAATGTCAAAACGTCTCATGGTTGAGGTCTAATGTCAAAACGTCTCATAGTTGAGGTCTAATGTCAAAACGTCTCATAGTTGAGGTCTAATGTCAAAACGTCTCATAGTTGCGGTCTAATGTCAAAACGTCTCATAGTTGAGGTCTAATGTCAAAACGTCTCATCGTTGCGGTCTAATGTCAAAACGTCTCATAGTTGAGGTCTAATGTCAAAACGTCTCATGGTTGCGGTCTAATGTCAAAACGTCTCATAGTTGAGGTCTAATGTCAAAACGTCTCATAGTTGAGGCCTAATGTCAAAACGTCTCATGGTTGCGGCCTAATGTCAAAACGTCTCATGGTTGCGGTCTAATGTCAAAACGTCTAAATGTCAAAACGTCTCATGGTTGCGGTCTAATGTCAAAACGTCTCATAGTTGAGGCCTAATGTCAAAACGTCTCATGGTTGCGGTCTAATGTCAAAACGTCTCATGGTTGCGGTCTAATGTCAAAACGTCTCATAGTTGAGGTCTAATGTCAAAACGTCTCATGGTAAAACGTCTCATGGTTGCGGTCTAATGTCAAAACGTCTCATAGTTGAGGTCTAATGTCAAAACGTCTCATGGTTGCGGCCTAATGTCAAAAAGTCTCATGGTTGAGGCCTAATGTCAAAACGTCTCATGGTTGCGGTCTAATGTCAAAACGTCTCATAGTTGAGGCCTAATGTCAAAACGTCTCATGGTTGCGGTCTAATGTCAAAACGTCTCATAGTTGAGGTCTAATGTCAAAACGTCTCATGGTTGCGGTCTAATGTCAAAACGTCTCATAGTTGAGGCCTAATGTCAAAAAGTCTCATGGTTGCGGTCTAATGTCAAAACGTCTCATAGTTGAGGTCTAATGTCAAAACGTCTCATAGTTGAGGTCTAATGTCAAAACGTCTCATAGTTGAGGTCTAATGTCAAAACGTCTCATAGTTGAGGTCTAATGTCAAAACGTCTCATGGTTGCGGTCTAATGTCAAAACGTCTCATGGTTGCGGTCTAATGTCAAGTCTCATAGTTGAGGTCTAATGTCAAAACGTCTCATAGTTGAGGTCTAATGTCAAAACGTCTCATAGTTGAGGTCTAATGTCAAAACGTCTCATAGTTGAGGTCTAATGTCAAAACGTCTCATGGTTGCGGTCTAATGTCAAAACGTCTCATGGTTGCGGTCTAATGTCAAAGAGTCTCATAGTTGAGGTCTAATGTCAAAAAGTCTCATGGTTGCAATCTAATGTCAAAGAGTCTCATAGTTGAGGTCTAATGTCAAAAAGTCTCATGGTTGAGGTCTAATGTCAAAAAGTCTCATGGTTGCGGTCTAATGTCAAAACGTCTCATGGTTGCGGTCTAATGTCAAAACGTCTCATAGTTGCGGTCTAATGTCAAAACGTCTCATAGTTGAGGTCTAATGTCAAAAAGTCTCATAGTTGAGGACTAATGTCAAAACGTCAATGTCTTATAGTTGTGGTCTAATATCAAAAAAGCCTCAGTATCAGTCTAATGGTTAATTTCTCTCTCTTTTTTTTTTTTTTTTAAATTGCGGTCCAATATCAGAAATTTTGATAGTTGCAATCTAATGTCAAAAAGTCTCATAGTTACATAGGATCTGTACTAAACACACCTGTCTCTGTTGTAGCCGCCACCCCCTCCGGAGGAGTAACCGCCTCCTCCACCTCCGCTTTTGTATCCGCCGCTGTAGCTTCGGTCTCCTCCATAACTACGGTCGCTGCTGCCGTAACCGCGGTCTCCTCCTCCATAGCCGCCACCGCCTTTAGAGATCAAGACATTATGGCACTGTGACTTTGAGAACCTGACACATCAGTTGTACAGTTTGAGAGATCAGCACCTCTCGAACCTCCTCTTCCTCGGCCTCCTCTGAAGAAACCCCCACCTCCTCTTCCCCCTCCTCCACCTCTGTAGGATCCACCACCAGAGCGGCCACCGCCGCCACCGCCCTTCCCGGCCTCATCCACACGGATCGTTCGGCCATCCACAGACTACACAGGAAAAACAAGAGTGCATTAGTGAACAGCCACTTTTTGCTCCCTAAAGTATTTTACCCATCACTAATCTCAAAACTCAGGTGAAATCTTCTGTACAGCATCATGGGAAACGTAGTTTTTGAACATGGCTGTCATGGATGAATAAGGTTTTTAAAAGTGTGGTTAAAAATATATTATATATATATATATATATATATAATTCATTTTGAAATTTTATTAAGTGTTAATAAGACGATGTGGTTTATAGTCAATTAACACTGCCCGTCACAAGATGGACCAAAAAAAGTCATTCGTTTTAACCAAATTTTCAGTTATACCAAGTGCTAACATTAAGCAATGCTAACAGGCTGATATCTAGCTAGCAAAAGGACAGACAAACATTTTATATTTAGTACAAGTTTTAAAATTAAAACATTTTCCATGTTTTATAGCAGTTTTACCGAATGACCTGATGTTTCAGGACACGTGTGTGGAAACATGAGTTTTTCAAATAGTTAAAAGAGTTAGCTTCCTGACCATGTGGTCCTTTGCAGGTGTCTGAATGAAGTCACATCCTGTCACATGATACAGAACGCATGACTTGATCTAAAATGGTCCTTTTATATTGGCTACTACGAATGACAATGAAATTCATTCTCTCTCATAAAGCATTGATTTCTACACAAATTTAAAGCGTTATTTCACCCAAAAATCAAAATTCTTTAAAATTACTTGCCCTCATGTCGTTCCACACCTGTAAGACCTTCATTAATCTTCAGAACACAAATTAAGATATTTTTGATGAAATCCGATGGCTCAGTGAGGCCTGAGCAATGACCTTTCCTCTCTCAAGATCCATTAATGTACTAAAAACATATTTAAATCAGTTCATGTGAGTACAGTGGTTCAATTTCATAAAGCGACAAGAATATTTTTGGTGCAAAAAAAAACAACCAACATAACATATAGTGATGGCCGATTTCAAAACACTGCTTCATGAAGCTTTGGAGCGTTATGAATCAGCGTGTCAAATCAGTGGATCACCAAAGTCACGTGACTTCAGCAGTTTGACACAATCCAAATCATGATTCAATACGCCAATTCATAACGCACATAACTTTTTTTGCGCACCAAAAATATTCTCGTGGCTTTATAATATTGAACCACTGTACTCACATGAACTGATTTAAACATGTTTTTAGTACATTAATGGATGTTGAGAGAGGAAATGTCATTGCTGGCTATGCAGGCCTCACTGAGCCATCGGATTTCATCAAAAATATCTTATTTTGTGTTCTGAAGATGAATGAAGGTCTTACTTTATTATGGTGTAATAAATGACAATTAATTTTTGGGTGAACTAACCCTTTAATACTCTTTTGCACGATGTTGATATATTTTATTTGTGTTTATTACAGCACAATTTTATAAGTGCATTTATTAAACTAAGATATTTTAATAACAAATGAAACTGCTGTATTGGCCTTTGGACGGTTAAACCGAATGATCTTTTGACACTTAACCTTTAAAATACCTTTATATGTAACAAAATATAATCAAAACCTTTAGGATTAAATAAAATATCTAGTGCTACCTTACATGCCTTTCATGACATATCATTTTTTTATTAAGGCCTTTCGCCAAAAAAAAAAAAAAAAAAAAGGACCGTGGTGTCATTGACCCACACACGGCTCTTTTTAAAATAAGTTAAAAATGCAAAAAGACGGTATGATTCTCTTTAAGTCACTGATTAACCTCAGAACTCACTGGAGGTCTGTCTTTAAACGTTTTAAGCTTGTTATAATATGGAAAGAAATAATTTAGTTTTTTTAAGAACTTATTTTTATTTCAAGAGCCGACTGTTGTGCTCGTGTAAATCAAAACTAAAAGTGTTTCAGTAACTAACCTTTCCATTCATTCCCTCCAGCGCGTCCTTCGCATCGTCTGGATTCTCAAAAGTCACGAAACCGAATCCTCTGGATTTGTTGGTTTCTCGGTTTCGGGCCACATGAACTGAAAACAGGCATATTATAATGAGCTGCTTATGTAAATCACAGAAAGCGCACGGGGTGCAGAGCGGGGCTGTGATTGGCTAGAGGGCGGGACTTACCGTTGGTGATGACGCCATATTTGGAGAAGGCGTCTTCTAGCGATTGTTCGGTGGTATCGAAACTCAAACCGCCGATAAACAGCTTCCCTTCGTCAGACATTCTGAACTACAAACACAAATAGATCAATAAAACAAGTTAAAAATCACAGCTTAGATATATATATAAAAAAGTGTACATAACGCGTTATGGCTGGCTCTTGGCGGTAAAAATGGAAATAATAAATAAATAATTAAACGAGGCGTTTAGTTGTGCGCTCAGAATTGGTTTTCAATATTTCATGTGCGATTTATTTAATAAAACACTCGATCTGGGTCACCGCGCGCACACCGCGCGAAACTAGGTCAAACAATAGACTCCCATACAAACACACGAATGATCGAATAAAACATAACGAACGCAGACCCGCGACCATCATATATGCATTATACTACAAAAATACTCAACCCTATATTGTGAAAGTATCGATTAAGATATTTCAAGTTGATAAAAACGGTTGATCTCAGATGAGGATGATGAAGATCTCCATCAGTCGCCGCCATTTTAAGCAGCGCGCGAGTCGTGAAGGCCAAACACGCGCCAAACTGATCAATAAGCTAAGCTTTTAAATACGCGATATGTTAACATAGTGAAGCGTACATCGAATGAAACAAGCAAATGCCGGTGAAATGTAGGTAACGTTACCTGTAATGTCGCAGTAGTAGTGGCAGATGAAGTAACGTGTATGCGTCTCTCACACGATCAGCACTCCAGAGACGCAGAGAACAACCGCGCAGCCCTTATATAGCACTGCGCTCGAGGGGCGGGGCCTACACACGCGCTCATTAACATATTCAAACCAGAATGAACCGAAATGAACCGAAAGTTCCAAAGAACAGCATTTATTTGAGATAGAAATCTTTTGTTTGTTTTGTTTTTACATTATAAATGTCTTTACTGTCACTGAAATAAAAAGTTTTTAAAATATAATAATTTTATTCAGCAAGGCTGCGTTTAAATGAATCAAAAGTGACATTTATGTTACAAAAGATTGTGTTTAAAATAAAAGCTGTTCTTTTGAACTTTCTATTCATCAAATAATCCAGAAAAACAGGTTTCCAGAAGAATATAAAGAGTGATAATAATCAAGAAAAATGTTTCTTGAGCAGCAAATCATCATATCAAAATGATTTCTGAAGGATCATGTGACACTGAAGACTGGAGTAATGATGCTGAAAATTCAGCTTTGATCACAGGAATAAACTTTCTTACATTTTTTGCTGTTGCATTTTATTTCACTGTTTTGTAATAGTGACAACATGCCCAGCTGTTCACAGAAGGTCAAGATGTGTTACTTTTACAAATAAATAAACCTACTTTTAGTACAATGCGACAGCTTACACCGGTCTCCCCCTGTGCATTACAACAATAAGTGCAAGACTGCACATTATCCGAGGCCTGTGGATCAGAAGACTGAATAATGAAGTCAAACAACTGATTTCTGCTGCATGTTTTGCATGTGAGAAAGTCTCACTGAATTTCCTTCCCCCTTCAGACATTCAGACAAAAGGTTTACCTGCATGTGTGTCTCAGTGAGAGACAACCATGCAGTGATGTGTTAATGGCTGCAGCACTCATTATTCATGTATGCAAATGACACCTGCTGAAGTGTGAGAATCACCCTACACACACACACACACACACACACACACAAACACAGTGATAAGCTAATCAAATTATTCAAATTATTAAAGAGTCTCCTCTTTAACAGATAAACATTTGATTCATACTAGAATATATTTCCCTAAATTACAGGTGAATTAAAATATAAACACAGTATTTATTAGTTAAATGAAGCAACTGGTCACACAGCTGAAATTTTGTTTTATTAAAAAGGAAATTTAATTTGTTTTACTTTTGGGTTTCATATTCTGATTCGGCCTTGTTGTGTTTTGGGATGCAGTGCCACTTTTGTCCAGTAGATGTCAGTGTGTTTTCACGTTGCACGTACAGCGTCTCAATGACATCATGATGCAGATTTATGTGAGACGATTTGATAAAAACAGGAAAAAATAAATAAATAAATATAGACTTGATCAAAACAGAAATGTGATGGATATAATATGACTCCTGTGGTTATTTTTTAGATTGAATTATCACAAATATGAATTTAATGACAATCCAGATAACAAAAAAATGTTCTACGGTCCCTTTAAGTTATAAAAACGTTATTTCTGAATGTTTTCTGAAACGTCGAGTTTTAAAAAAACGTTTTTCTTGGTTATGCGAGCATTTATATATTTCAATTGAATATTAATATATATTAATAGCCACTGAATATTAATATTATGCAAAATAAAATTTTCCGCTGCCCGTTTCTTCCAGTATTTACGGTCGCTGCCGCTCAAGCAGGAAGTGTTTCTGTTCGCAGCTTCTCACATTACAGAAATAAACTGCTCCAGGTCGCCAGTGAGGATCTTTTGAATGCTTCCAGGAGAGATGTTTGAGAGCAGGCTGAAGGCAGTGCTGGAGTCCGCGGTGTCGGAGATCCTGCAGCTGCACGAGGACGGACTCATGCTGATGCGCGCGCAGATCCGCCTGAGAGACGCGCAGATCCGCGCGCTGAAGAAGCGCGTCACAGACAGCGAGTTCGCGGGTAAACCTACCAGAGGGAGAAACATAACAACAAATGACCGAATGTCCAGTTCATATCATCTGACTGACCGATATGTTTTGCTACCGTTCGTCCCTTTGAGTTATGAAAACGTTTTTTTGTGTTAAAATCGTTATGTGAACGTTGAGGGAACATTACCGTTCTTCAGATATAGGAACGTTACTTTTTTGAATGTTCTACTAGTAACATTTAAAAACATTCCATGAATGATGTATAAATAATGTTTTTGGTCTAACGTTTTGAGAACATTAGTAAAGACCAGATAACTTTGAACAAACGTTCTATTAACGTTACTGGAAGAACGTTCTGGCAGTGTTCTCTCAAAGTTCTTCCAGTGAACGTTCGTTCAAATCTGTAATGAAAATGTTAAAGGTCTTTAATGAAAAAAAAGGTCTTTAAAAAAAGTAAAAAAAAAAACACATTTATCTACTTAATTTGCATAAACAGATGTTTAGACTGTCCTAATAACTAGTTTGACCAAATAACAGTTAATCAAAGGGATAATCTTACTTTTTTAAGTTAAGTAAAAAAAAAAAAAAAGTTGATGACTAACTTTAAACTAGTCTAAGTAGTTTATGCAACTGGCCATGGGTCTGGACGTTAACATTGTTTTTTGCAGTGTAAAATCACTGGCAGTGAGTGAAATCTGTGGAAGCTTGTTTTCGCCACTAAACAAAAAATACAAAAGGTAATTGTGACTATAACTCGCAATTCCGACTTTATAACTCGCAATTCTGACTTTATAACTAAAAATTGCGACTTTATAACTCGCAATTCTGATTTTATAACTCACAATTCGCAAATTCTGACTTTATAACTCGCAATTCTGACTTTATAACTAAAAATTGCGACTTTATAACTCGCAATTCTGACTTTATAACTCACAATTCGCAATTCTGACTTTATAACTCGCAATTCTGACTATAACTAAAAATTGCGACTTTATAACTCGCAATTCTGACTTTATAACTCACAATTCGCAATTCTGAGTCTGACTTTATAACTTGCAATTCTGACTTTATAACTAAAAATTGCAACTTTATAACTCGCAATTCTGACTTTATAACTAAAAATTGTGACTTTATAACTCACAATTCTGACTTTATAACTAAAAATTGCGACTTTATAACTCGCAATTCTGACTTTATAACTCACAATTCGCAATTCTGAGTCTGACTTTATAACTCGCAATTCTGACTTTATAACTAAAAATTGTGACTTTATAACTCACAATTCTGACTTTATAACTCACAATTCGGATTTTATAATTCGCAATTCTGACTTTATAACTTGCAATTCGGACTTTATAACTCACAATTCGGACTTTATTACTCACAATTCGCAATTCTGACTTTATATCTCTCAATTCTGACTTTATAACTAAAAATTGTGACTTTATAACTCGCAATTCTGACTTTATAACTCACAATTCTGACTTTATAACTCACAATTCGCAATTCTGACTTTATAACTCACAATTTGCAATTCTGACTTTATAACTCGCAATTCTGACTTTATAACTCGCAATTCTGACTTTATAACTAAAAATTGCGACATTATAACTCGCAATTCTGACTTTATAACTCACAATTCGCAAATTCTGACTTTATAACTCGCAATTCTGACTTTATAACTAAAAATTGCGACTTTATAACTCGCAATTCTGACTTTACAACTAAAAATTGTGACTTTATAACTCGCAATTCTGACTTTATAACTCACAATTCTGACTTTATAACTAAAAATTGTGACTTTATAACTCGCAATTCTGACTTTATAACTCACAATTCTGACTTTATAACTAAAAATTGCGACTTTATAACCTCGCAATTCTGACTTTATAACTCACAATTCGCAATTCTGAGTCTGACTTTATAACTCGCAATTCTGACTTTATAACTAAAAATTGTGACTTTATAACTCACAATTCTGACTTTATAACTCACAATTCGGATTTTAGAATTCGCAATTCTGACTTTATAACTTGCAATTCGGACTTTATAACTTGCAATTCTGACTATAACTAAAAATTGTGACTTTATAACTCGCAATTCTGACTTTATAACTTGCAATTCGGACTTTATAACTTGCAATTCTGACTTTATAACTAAAAATTGTGACTTTATAACTCGCAATTCTGACTTTATAACTCACAATTCTGACTTTATAACTCACAATTTGCAATTCTGACTTTATAACTCGCAATTCTGACTTTATAACTAAAAATTGCAACATTATAACTCGCAATTCTGACTTTATAACTCACAATTCGCAATTCTGACTTTATAACTAAAAATTGCAATTCTGACTTTAAAACTAAAAATTGCGACTATAACTAAAAATTGCGACTTTATAACTCGCAATTCTGACTTTATAACTCGCAATTCTGACTTTATAACTCGCAATTCTGACTTTATAACTCGCAATTCTGACTTTATAATTCACAATTCGGATTTTATAATTCGCAATTCTGACTTTATAATTCGCAATTCGGACTTTATAACTCGCAATTCTGACTTTATAACTAAAAATTGCGACTTTATAACTTGCAATTCTGACTTTATAACTCGCAATTCTGACTTTATAACTCGCAATTCTGACTTTATAACTAAAAATTGCGACTTTATAACTTGCAATTCTGACTTTATAACTCACAGTTCGGACTTTATATCTTGCAATTCTGACTTTATAACTTGCAATTCGGACTTTTTAACTAAAAATTGGGACTTTATAACTTGCAATTCTGACTTTATAACTCACAGTTCGGACTTTATATCTTGCAATTCGGACTTTATAACTTGCAATTCGGACTTTAACTCGCAATTCTGAGGAAAAAGTCAGAATTTCGAAATTATACCTTTTTTTTATACAGTGGTGGAAACAAGCTTCCATAGAAATCAGACATCAGATTTACACAAAACATTTACAAATAAACGAATACAGTGTTTTTGTGGAGTAAATAAATCAGTCCACAGCTTGAGTGTTGTGGTTTGTTGCAGGGCGTCTCGAGTGCCGTGATGGAGACATTCAGAATCCTGCTGCACGACTTCAGCTCGACGGGAATCCAGACGACAGCGACGCACTCGCACAGATGTTTACTGCAGAAAGAAAAGACATGCTCGTCGCTGAAGAACTCAACGCACCTCAGAACGAGGAAGACTTTGCTGGACCGGTGGAGATGAAGCAGAACTTTCTTGAAATCACAGATCATCCACACTGCTCGCAGATTCCCGCAAGAACACACACGTGCGCGTTCACGTCCATCAGCACTACTCAAACCGTGAACAGCCTCGGCTTTGAGTCCTTCAGTCAGAATTCACGACCCGACAGAACCGCGTCAGACTTCATCCAGAACACAACGTCTCCTGATCGCAGTAATGCGTGCAGACGCGAAGCGGCGCAGGAAAAGTGGTTCATCTGTTCGTTCTGCGGGAAGAGTTTCGACCGCTCCAGCCACCTGCAGATGCACCGGCGCGTCCACACCGGAGAGAGACCCTTCTGCTGCGCCGTCTGCGGCAAGAGCTTCTCGCAGCTCAGCAACCTGCGCACACACCAGAAGATCCACCGGACACACACCAAGACAAACTGAGACTGCATCTTTCATTTACACGAACATTTATTAAAGTTCTTCACAGATCAGTAATCTTTATTTGTGTGAAAAAACACAAACTCAACATTACAAATATACAAAACACATTTATCTACTTATCTAGTTGCATAAACAGATGTTTAAAGTCAGACCAACTAACAGTCTTACTTTTCAGGTTCAAATCAGACTGACTTCAAGCTGGGAACACATTCAGGTTTCATTTGTTAACATGAACTAACAATAAAAAGCATTTACTAATTTAAACTTTTAGTAATACATTATTACTCAGACATAAAATATAGTAACTTTTAAAAATAGTGCAATACTGTAACGAGCGATGGAGTTTTTGTGGAGTAAATATAAACCAGTCCACAGTCTAAAATATGTGTTCAGTAGTTAGAGAGGTAACCTGTTAGTCTGGGTCATATGGTAACCATAGTTTGTGCCAAAGTAATTAATAATAATGTATTACATCTTTACATTAGCAACAATAACTGTAGCGACTTTTTCTGTGGAAAAAGTTTTTGTAAAGAAAGTGACATTGGAGCAAAACTGAAGTCAAACATAAACATTTTATATAGACATAACAGATGCACTACCAGACAAAAGTGTGAAATAATTAAGATTTAATGTTTTTGAAAATGTCTTTTCTGCTCACCAAAGCTGCATTTATTTAAAAAAAATTCAGTAAAAATAGTGAAATATTATTATAATTTAAAATAGCTGTTTTCTATGTGAATATATAGTAAAGTGTAATTTATTTCTGTGATCAAAGCTGGATTTTCAACATTACTTCTGTGTCACATGATCCTTCAGAAATCATTCTAATATGACGATTTGATCCATTTATGATTATTATCAATGTTTCATATTTTTCTGGAAACCGTGACAAGTTTTTCAAGATTATTTGATGAACTTTCAGCGTTTATTTGAAATAGAATCTTTTATAATATTATAAACATCTTCTTTTGATCAATTTAATGCATCCTTGCTGAATAAAAATAGTAATTTCTGTCTTTCATCTTTCTTACCTCAAACTTTTGAATGGTAGTGAATGACGATTTCCACAAAAATGAATTATTTTACATTGAAATAATATTTCACAATATTTGCTATATTTTTGATTAAATAAATGCAGCCTTGGTGAGCAGAAGAGACTTTCAGAAACATAAAAAAAAAAATCATAATTATTCCAAACGGTAGTGTAATTATACTATAAATATAAACATCTTATGTTGTATATTTTAGTTTAGTGACAGATGAATATGTAATTTAAACAGTGTCAATTCAAACAAACATGAAAAACTGATAGATGTTTGTCGTGGTGGAATAGATTATACAAGAAAGTGTCTTAACATCATATAAACACCACTTCACCATCACACTTCTGTCATCTCGGCACGCAGAGGTAGAACGAGTCCAAACCAGGAACGAATCAAGATCAGCAGGACTTCAGCAGAAACGCATCCATATGTCAGTGTTTGTGTGTTTAAACGTCTCCTCTATTGTCTGAGTTCACATGATGTGCTGAAGAAAGAGATCCAGTGCAGCCGATGGGAAATAAATCACTGATCATCCTCTTAAAGGGACGGTTCAAACAAATAATATTAAAATCTATCATGTACTCACCCTCATGTTGTTCCATACCTGTGTGACTTTCTTTCCTCCATGAAACACAAGAGGAGAAAATCTGAGGAATGTTCATATAATCTTGTCTATAATGAAAGCAGACTGTGATACTGTAACAAATCTATTGCTCATTGTTAGTCAATTCACTGCAAAAAATGTTCTTCTTCCTCAGTATTTCGGTCCTGTTTTCCAGCACAAATATCTAAACATTGCCTCTGGTCCTCTTCGTTTAGGGGTCACACTCGGCTCCTTCACGGTCAAAAGTGACCGAAGCCTTAAAATATACTTTTTTTTTTCTTTCAGGAAAGCAATGTAATATATTTTTGTTCAATAATATTTTTGGATTATTATTTAAGATTTTGAGGGTATTTCATGATGCTATGCAATATTTATACAATTTTTATTAGCTATTTTCCCCCCACTGAAAATAGCACACAATTTTTTTTTCTAATATTTTTTATTATTAAAGCAGTAACTTACCTGGTGGGGGTAAAAAAAAGAAAAACTTGTGTAATGCCATGGTTTAACTGCTAGATTCCTATATAGTTCTATTTAAAGTGGCTTATAGTGTTTTTTATATACAAATTCTTATTTTTATTAAGTTGTTAAGATTTGAATTTATACTTAGACATTCTTAAAGACTACTTTGTTCAAGGTTTAGATTGTTTTTTTTGTCTGAAACATTGATTTGAAGTGTCAGTTTTTGCAATAATTTTCCTAGTCAAACCTGAACACAGAGGACATTTTGTTACACATAACATCAAAATGTAACAAAAATGAACAAGTATGATTTATAACAGCTTAATAAATCTGTGATCATTTGATGATTACCTCTTATTTGAGTCTTTTGGCTCAATTTTCTGACTCCACTGGCATATATTTGTTCTGGTTTGAAGCACAAACTGATACATTTTTCATAAAACAAAACTTAATATCTTCAGTCATTTCTCTTCTCCAGTAAATGTATCTTGATTTAAGAATGTTTAGATATTTGTGCTGGAAAACAAGACAGAAACACTAAGGAAGAACATAATTTTTTTGCAGTGTAAACTAATGGAACCTTATTTTAAAGTGTTAGCAATCTTGTTCGAGATGCATCGCAGCAGGTTTGACATCAACAGTATCAAATGTCACAAACACTTGTGATGCACATCTTAAATCTATTTATTCTCGTCTATCATATTTCAATATATTGTGATACGCGTGACTTTGTGCACTATGAACATTTTGCAAAAGTCATGCAGGTTTGAGAACAAGATGCCTTTTCTGAGTCTGTAAAATGGACAGTCCTTCATCAGATGATCTGTCTGGGCGAGTGGATGATGATGGCGTTGGGATTTTCCTTCGGCGTCAGTCCTCCGTTGCTGCACTGGAAGTAGTTGGAAACTGCCTCAGACAAATGATGGGCGTTTTCTTCTTCTCCTTCTGGAATTCGCTCTTGCTGCATGTATGCATCATGTTCCTCTCGGTGAATCTCTCTGCGAGAGCCGCGTTTCCATGCTTCGGTCGGACCGGAGCTCACGGAGCGAGGAGGAGAACTCTGATCCCTGTGAAGCCCTGAATCCTGATGGAGAAACACAAAGAAACATCATCAGGATGCAGTTTTAACTCTGTAAAGCTTCTGTCTCGTATTTGGTCATAATTTTCAAAGGCCTCTAAATGATCAAAACTTTGCTTTTCTGTTTCGTTCCCTCGATTTGCTAAATTGTGTGCGCAGATGAACTATTTTGTTCCCTCGATTTACTAAGTCGTGTGTGCGATTTACTATTTCGTTCCCTCGATTTGCTGAATTGTGTGCGCAAATTACGGTTTTGTTCCCTCGATTTACTAAATTGTGTGCGCAAATTACGGTTTTGTTCCCTCGATTTACTAAATCGTGTGCGCGAATTACTGTTTCGTTCCCTCGATTTGCTAAACTGTGAGCGCGATTCACGATTTCGTTCCCTTGATTTGCTAAATCGTGTGCGCAAATTACTGTTTCGTTCCCTCGATTTGCTAAATTGTGTGCGCAGATGAACTATTTTGTTCCCTCGATTTACTAAGTCGTGTGTGCGATTTACTATTTCGTTCCCTCGATTTACTAAATTGTGTGCGCAAATTACTGTTTTGTTCCCTCAATTTACTAAATCGTGTGCGCAAATTACTGTTTCGTTCCCTCGATTTGCTAAACTGTGAGCGCGATTCACGATTTCGTTCCCTTGATTTGCTAAATCGTGTGCGCAAATTACTGTTTCGTTCCCTCGATTTGCTAAATTGTGTGCGTGACTTACTATTTCGTTCCCTCGATTTGCTAAATTGTGTGCGCAGATGAACTATTTTGTTCTTTCTTTCTTTCTTTCTTTCTTTTTTAACGCCATACCAGCTTCAAAGGAACTATTTTGTTCCCTCGATTTACTAAGTTGTGTGTGCGATTTACTATTTCGTTCCCTCGATTTGCTGAATTGTGAGCGCAATTTACTATTTTGTTCCCTCGATTTACTAAATTGTGTGCGCAAATTACTGTTTTGTTCCCTCGATTTACTAAATCGTGTGCGCGAATTACTGTTTCGTTCCCTCGATTTGCTAAATCGTGTGTGTGCGATTTACTATTTTTGTTCCCTGGATTTATAAATTGTGCGCATGATTTACTATTTTATTCCCTCGATTTGCTGAATTGTGAGCGCGATTCACGATTTCGTTCCCTCGATTTACTAAATTGTGTGCGCGAATTACTATTTCGTTCCCTCGATTTACTAAATCGTGTGTGTGCGATTTACTATTTTTGTTCCCTGGATTTATAAATTGTGCGCATGATTTACCATTTTATTCCCTCGATTTGCTAAATCGTCTGCGCAGATTAACTATTTTGTTCCCTCGATTTACTAAATCGTGTGCGATTTACTATTTTTGTTCCCTCGATTTACTAAATCGTGTGTGTGCGATTTACTATTTTTGTTCCCTGGATTTATAAATTGTGCGCATGATTTACTATTTTATTCCCTCGATTTGCTGAATTGTGAGCGCGATTCACGATTTCGTTCCCTCGATTTACTAAATTGTGTGCGCGAATTACTATTTCGTTCCCTCGATTTACTAAATCGTGTGTGTGCGATTTACTATTTTTGTTCCCTGGATTTATAAATTGTGCGCATGATTTAACATTTTATTCCCTCGATTTGCTGAATTGTGAGCGCGATTCACGATTTCGTTCCCTCGATTTACTAAATTGTGTGCGCGAATTACTATTTCGTTCCCTCGATTTGCTAAATTGTGTGCGATTTACTATTTTTGTTCCCTGGATTTATAAATTGTGCGCATGATTTACTATTTTATTCCCTCGATTTGCTGAATTGTGAGCGCGATTCACGATTTCGTTCCCTCGATTTTGCTAAATTGTGTGCGCGACTTACTATTTTTGTTCTCTCGATTTGCTAAATCGTGTGTGCGACTTTTTTTGTTCCCTCGATTTGCTAAATCGTGTGTGCAAATTACCGTTTCGCTCCCTCAATTTGCAGAATTGTGTGCGCGACTTTTTTTATTCCCTCGATATGCTAAATTGTGTGCGCAGATTAACTATTTTGTTCCCTCGATTTACTAAATCGTGTGGATTTACTATTTTTGTTCCCTCGATTTACTAAATCGTGTGGATTTACTATTTTTGTTCCCTCGATTTACTAAATCGTGTGGATTTACTATTTTTGTTCCCTCGATTTACTAAATCGTGTGGATTTACTATTTTTGTTCCCTCGATTTACTAAATCGTGTGGATTTACTATTTTTGTTCCCTCGATTTACTAAATCGTGTGCGCGAATTACTATTTTGTTCCCTCGATTTATAAATTGTGCACAAGATTTATTATTTCGTTCCCTCGATTTGCTAAATCATGTGCGCAACTTACTATTTCGTTCCCTTGATTTGCTATATCGTGTGCGCGCTTACTATTTTGTTCCCTCGATTTGCTAAATTGTGTGCGCGACTTACTATTTTGTTCCCTCGATTTGCTGAATCGTGCGCACAATTTAATATTTCGTTCCCTTGATTTGCTAAATCTTGTGCGCGACTTACTATTTTGTTCCCTCGATTTGCTGAATCGTGCGCACAATTTACTGTTTCACTCCCTCAATTTGCTGAAATGTGAGCATGATTCACGATTTTATTCCCTCGATTTGCTAGATCGTGTGCACAACTTTTTTTGTTCCCTCGATATGCTAAATTGTGTGCGATTTACTATTTTTGTTCCCCTCGATTTGCTAAATCATGTGCGATTTACTATTTTTGTTCCCTCGATTTGCTAAATCGTGTGCGCGAATTACTATTTTGTTCCCTCGATGTGCTAAATCGTGCGCACAATTTACTGTTTCGTTCCCTCGATTTGCTAAATCATGTGCGCGACTTACTATTTTGTTCCCTCGAGTTGCTAAATCATGTGCGCGAATTACTATTTTGTTCCCTCAATTTATAAATTGTGCACAAGATTTATTATTTCATTCCTTCGATGTGCTAAATCGTGCACACAATTTACTGTTTCGTTCCCTCGATTTGCTAAATCATGTGCGCGACTTACTATTTTGTTCCCTCGATTTGCTAAATTGTGTGCGCGACTTACTATTTTGTTCCCTGTCTCCCTCGATGATCAAAACTTTGCTGTTGTACATAAGTCTTAATATAATATAATTAAGACTTAATTAAGACTTTTACTTGCTAAAAAGGCAGACAACAGAAGTATTGTTTATAACTCCCACACACCAGAGACATATTGCTGGATTTGACGTAGGACTCGACTCTTCGTCTGCGCTCGCTTCTCTCGTCCTCCTCGATGTCTCTCAGCTTCTTAATGCCTCGGTCCGGTCGGTACGACGGGTAGATGGCAGGACGTCCGAGACTGTCGTACTCTCCGTCTCTCAGTGTGGAGTGATCCTGCAGAGAGAGAGAGTTTATATGGTGACGCGTCACATGCACACGTGTGCGAGACGAGTTTAAAGTCAACTCACCTCCACGGATAAAACACTGTTCTTCATCACACTGTCCATCCGCATTAGTGAACCCTCTTCTGCCTGAAAACCACAGGAAGTGTCACTTTACTTTCAAATACATAAAGAGGAACTTCAGATCTATATTCTATGGAGTCCCGCACATGACATGCAGGGGGAAAAAAAAGTAAATCAGGCGCACAATTTAACATTTTGTTCCCTCGATTTGCTAAATCGTGTGCGCGACTGACTATTTCTTTCCCTTGATTTGTTGAATCGTGTGTGCGACTTTCTATTTCTTTCCCTCAATTTGCTAAATCGTGTGCATGATTTACTATTTTGTTCCCTCGATTTGCTAAATCGTGTGCACGAGTTACTATTTCTTTCCCTTGATTTGCTAAATCGTGTGTGGGACTTACTATTTTGTTCCCTCGATTTGCTAAATCGTGTGCATGAGTTACTATTTCTTTCCCTTGATTTGCTAAATCGTGTGCGCGACTTACTATTTTGTTCCCTCGATTTGTTAAATCGTGTACACGAGTTACTATTTCTTTCCCTCAATTCGCTAAATCGTGTGCGCGATTTACTATTTTGTTCCCTCGATTTGCTAAATCGTGTACGCGACTTACTATTTCTTTCCCTCGATTCGCTAAATCGTGTGCGCGACTTACTATTTTGTTCCCTCGATTTGCTAAATTGTGTACGCGACGGACTATTTCTTTCCCTCGATTCGCTAAACCGTGTGCGCGACTTACTATTTTGTTCCCTCGATTTGCTAAATCGTGTTCGCGACTTACTATTTTGTTCCCTCGATTTGCTAAATTGTGTACGCGACTGACTATTTCTTTCCCTCAATTTGCTAAACCGTGTGCGCGACTTACTATTTTGTTGCCTCGATTTGCTAAACCGTGTGCGCGACTTACTATATCTTTCCCTCGATTCGCTAAATCGTGTGCGCGACTTACTATTTCTTTCCCTCGATTCGCTAAATCGTGTGCGCGACTTACTATTTCTTTCCCTCGATTCGCTAAATCGTGTGCGCGACTTACTATTTTGTTCCCTCGATTTGCTAAATCGTGTACACGAGTTACTATTTCTTTCCCTCGATTCGCTAAATCGTGTGCGCGACTTACTATTTCTTTCCCTCGATTTGCTAAATTGTGTGCGCGACTTACTATTTCTTTCCCTCGATTCGCTAAATCGTGTGCGCGACTTACTATTTTGTTCCCTCGATTTGCTAAATCGTGTACACGAGTTACTATTTCTTTCCCTCGATTCGCTAAATCGTGTGCGCGACTTACTATTTCTTTCCCTCGATTCGCTAAATCGTGTGCGCGACTTATTTAGTTCCCTCGATTTGCTAAATCGTGTGCGCGATTTTGCCTACTACTTTCTTCCTGCATGTCATGTGCTATTCCTTGCTGCAGTTTATGAAGCCAGAGCATTAAAAAAAATTGAAGTTTATATTATAAACATCACAAGTTTAATGGTATAAAGAAGAATCTCATCAAAAAAAAAGTGCAACAATATTATATCTAAATATCTAATCTCTATTATATAATATATAATATACATATTCTAATCTCTTGAATCTCAGGAATTACAGCAGTGACACGTGAATAAAAAAAAGTCTAAAAAGTCTATTTTTTAGAATGATTTTTTTTCACATTGCAACATTATTTTCATGAGAATTAAGAACATTTTCCATCCACAATTTCATTCTTACTTTTGAGTCATTTTTTTTATTTCTTATTATTTTTTAATATCATGAAATAAAAATGCTGTGATACAAAGATTTAAAACAAAAATTAAATTTGCAGAAATTAACGGCAGGGCAATAAACTGATTTTTTTTTTTGCATTATGGTAATGAGAATATTAGTAAGTTTTCTTCATTATCATGAAAATAATGTTAAATTGCAAAACAATCAAACATTATAAATCAATATTATAATGTATATAAGGTGCATCATTAATGCATTAAAAATACTTTAATAATGCATTATATATAAAGGACTTGAGTATTTTTTGCATTATGCTAATATGAAAATAATGTGACAGTATTTCAGAGTTTTGCATATGTGAGTGAAGCTGCTGTACCGCTGTCCTGGGATCAGAGGTGATGGAGTTGAGTCTCCTCATGGACACCTGCCGCGACAGGCTGATCATCTCCTCCCTGAGAACAAAACACCTTCATGCAGCAGGACAGTTTATCTCCAGATATTTCCAAGGTCAAAGGTCACAGACTCACGTTCTCGCACTGAGCGCCCGTTTCAGCTTCCTGTTCCTGCGTCTGAGGTGACAGTTGACGAAAATGATGGTGATCACCACGACGACCACCAAAGCCCCGGCGACAGACGCCCCGATGATGATGAGGAGAGTCTCCGATGGGATCTTGATTGCTTCTGCAACTTCATTAGAATCTTCTAAGAACAAACAAAACCAGATATTGCGTTAATTTAGGATCTATTGTGTCCTTTTGTTCTCTACTAGAACAGGTTGATTATTCTCCTCATATTCTCCATTGTTGCAGCTCCTCTCTTCCCAGTCTGTCAGTAACGCTCTGTTTAGTTCCTGTCTCTATGAAGCCCCTCCTTCTGAAAAGCACAATGTGCTCTGATTGGTCGGCTGGAGCAGTGTGTTGTGATTGGTGTTTGGGAAATGGCTTTATCTTTTATCTGTTCATGAAATATATGCAAATTAGTGCATATTTAATTAATGCATATTTAAATCTTGCTTTAATTTACTTTAATTTAATGTACTTTATTTTAATGTACTTTAAATTAAATTAATGTACTTTATTTTAATGTACATTAATTTAATGTACTTTAATTTTCTTTAATGTAATTTAATGTACTTTTATTTAATGTACTTTATTTTATTATACTTTAATTTTCTTTAATTTACTTTAATTAAATGTACTTTTATTTAATTTATTTAAATTTACTTTAATTTACTTTAATGTACCTTAATGTAATTTAATTTACTTTTTTTTTACTTAAATTTAATTTAATTAAATGTACTTTAATTTTCTTTAATGTAATTTAATGTACTTTAATGTACTTATTTAATTTACTTACATTTTATTTTTTTTTAATATACTTTAATTTTCTTTAATTTACTGTAATTTATTGTACTTTTATTTAATTTTATTTCATTTCCACCACATGAGGGCAGCAGACTCAGGAGAGTCGACTCATATCGAGTAAATGAATGTTGAAGGTCCTTCACTGAACAAAGGCGGCGTTTCAATTGTTTTCTGAGTCACTGTTGCTTGTGATTAAGATCTAAATTTACACACCAGTGTAGATCATCATGAGGAAGTCAAAGACGTTTGGGTTGTGTGGCAATACCAGCGAAAAAAAACATCCAGAGAATGACGAGACTGACCGCAACATTAAAAGCAGAAATGTTTCCACAATCAAACATCCTGCTTGTTATTTTAAACACAATTTCTGCTGATGATGGTGCCTCTATTTTTACTTCCATTTCCAATGTTCAATCAGAAAATACACTGCACACATTCTTAAATCAAGATACATTTACTGGAGAAGCAAAATGACTGAAGATATCAAGTCAAGAATGAAACAAAACAAGAACAAATATCAGCCAATGGAGTCAGAAAAATACTCTTGATTTAAAGTGAAAACAAGGTGATTTTTCTGACCTTATATGGTGATCATTCTGTAATGACCATTAATATGATGCAAGTTCTGTGGGAAACCCATGTGGTTCATGAGGAAGATCAAGTCTGTGTCATTTGTTCTGAATGTTTCTTTATTAGA
Organism: Chanodichthys erythropterus; assembly: GCF_024489055.1. Classification (NCBI taxonomy): domain Eukaryota; kingdom Metazoa; phylum Chordata; class Actinopteri; order Cypriniformes; family Xenocyprididae; genus Chanodichthys; species Chanodichthys erythropterus. Next base: position 14,086,765 of record NC_090236.1, read on the forward strand.
TGAAACACCTACTTCTGATCTCCAGTTTAAACTGGGCTTTAGCGGTTCCCACACTGTTTCCTGTCTGGCAAACGTACAGACCCTCGTCCGACACATTCAGCGGCCGAACAAACAGCAGTCTGTCCCTCTGAACCAACACTCCCTCCGGCAGACGCCCGTCCCTCCTGAAAACAGAGAGGATGAACAGAGTTTATCAAAGCAATACAAACACATGCTGGATACACGCTACTGTTTGTTTTAAAACAGCTGTTTTCTATGTGAATATACAGTAAACAGTCATTTATTCCTGTGATCAAAGCATCATTACTCCAGTCTTCAGTGTCACATGATCCTTCAGAAGTCATTCTAATCATGCCGCATTCTTAATGAGCATGAGAGCCGATTTTCACTTCCTCCATCAGTGTCTTGTGTTGAATCAGCTGTAGGAGATTTTAAAAGACTCAGCTTCTCAGACAGGTGTGAGATCAGGACACACCCCGATACTGACACACACACACACACACACACACACACACACACACACACACACACACACACACACACACACACACACACACACACACGCACACACACACAGGCGATCTGACGGCTGTAGCAACGCCAAACACCACATTAAAAAGATCTCGGGTTTCGGACCCTCACTGTAATTATCATCCAAGTATCATGTGACTCCTGCAGCCGGTCGCCAGTTCATTCCTCCTACAGTACCTGAGTGAAAACACCTTAGAAAAGCTTCAGAAACTGCAGGCCTGCAAAATATCATGCTTATTTTTGTATTTACTATCTAGTTTTGCTATTTTAATATTAGTATTTATTTCCGTATTTATTTATTTTATTTTTGGACTATTTTACTATTTGTAGTATTAGTATTTATTTTGACTATATTATTATTTGTAGTGAGTATTTATTTTAGTATTGAGTATTAAATTTGATTCTTTTACTATTTGTAGTATTAATATTTATTTTAGTATTTAGTATTTATTTTGAGTATATTACGGTTTGTAGTTTTAGTATTTTAGTATTTAGTATTTATTTTGACTATTTTACTATTTTTAGTATTAGTGTTTTTGTATTATTTAGTGTTTATTTTTTATTATTTAGCGTTTATATTACTGTTTGTAGTATTAGTATTTTAGTGTTTAGTATTTATTTTGAGTATTTTACTATTTGTAGTTTTAGTATTTAGTATTTATTTAGACTATTTGTATTAGTATTTTTGTATTATTTAGTATTTATTTTGAGTATATTACTGTTTGTAGTATTAGTATTTATTTTGAGTATTTTACTATTTGTAGTTTTAGTATTTTAGTATTTAGTATTTATTTTGAGTATATTACTGTTTGTAGTATTAGTATTTTTGTATTTAGTATTTATTTTGAGTATATTACTGTTTGTAGTTTTAGTATTTTAGTATTTATTTTGAGTATATTACTGTTTGTAGTATTAGTATTTTTGTATTATTTAGTATTTATTTTGAGTATTTTACTATTTGTAGTATTAGTATATCCTCCTGGAAGTGAATCACAGCGTATCAGATCAGAGGTCGAGCTGCTGATGTTCGTGAGTCGTTTGCATCAGGCGGTCAGTGATCGTCAGTAACCGCAGGACTGTTTATCTGTCTGTTACGCTGCTGTCTGTCTGTCTGTCCGTTCATCCACTGCACTTATTCAAACTCAGGAGCACCGAAAGAAACTAGTGACATGGCAAAATCATAAAGGATTCCCAAAAAATCCTTACAAGAACAGGAGTTTTCCACCCCCCACTCTCTTTGTGTTTCTCATTATGTTCTCTTCCTTTCTCTCTGTTTAACACACAATCACAAAGGGTCTGAACTGCAGCAGCGATGCATATTCACATGCTCCTTTCAGGATAAAATAAAAGCTTGAGTGTCACGTTGCAAGCTGAGAGTAAGGAGAGTTTCATGCATGGGACAGTGAAGAAAGAGAGAAAGAGCAGGATGCTAAATGATGAGGGTGGGGTGTGTGTATCGAGACACACGCTGAGCCCTAAATAACCTCCTGTCCTGTAATGACTGTTTTAACGGCGCAGAAACACAGGCTGTGGACCGGATTAAAGATGCAGCGCATCAACTGCAATTAACGGCGTTTGATGCATCGTCATGCTCCTCCAGACACAAGCGATTCCTCAAACCACGTGTGCTATTGAGGAAAGTCTGATCAGACGCACGGTGACATGGTCACATGGTGCGGAGGTCATATAAATACTTATAACCTGTAATACACTGCAAAAAAACATTTAGTAGAAGTAAAAAAATACTTGATATGAATTCTTGTTTTCTGAAAGAAGCATCAAAACAAAGTGAGAGTTATGCTTACAACAAGAAAAATTTACTTAATCCAAAGGGAAAACAAGATTATTTTTCTGATCCCACTGCCAGATATAAATACTGAATACTAATACTAAAAATCATAAAATAGTACAAATAATTACAAATTACTACAATAAATACTAATGCTAAAATAGCAATAAAATATAATAAATACTAGTATCAAAAATAATAAAATAGTATAAATACTAATACTAAAATAGCAACAAAAACATGAAATAGTAAAATAAAATAGCAAAAAAGTTAAAATACTAAATACTAATACTAAAAATCATTATAGTACAAATATTTACAAAATACTAAAATAAATACTAATACTAAAATAGCAAAAAATATTAAAATAAATACTGAATACTAATACTAAAAATCGCAAAACAGTATTAGTACAAATAAATACAAAATACTAAAATAAATACGAATACTAAAATAACAATAAATACTAAATACTAATACCAAAAATCATAAAATAGTACAAAGAATTACAAATTACTAAAATAAATACTTATACTAAAATATCAAAAAATATTAAAATACTGAATACTAATACTAAAAATGGTAAAATAGTATTAGTTCAAATAAATACAAAATACTAAAATACATACAAATACTAAAATAACAATAAAATACTAATACCAAAAATCATAAAATAGTACAATTACAATACTAAATTAAAATACTGAATACTAAAATAGCAATAAAATACTAAAATAAAATACTAAATACTAATACCAAAAATCATAAAATATTACAAATAATTACAAAATAGTAAAATAAATACTAATATTAGAATAGCAAAAAAGCTAAAATAAATATTAAATACTAACACTAAAAATCATAAAATGTACAAATAATTAAATTACTAAAATAAATACTGAATACTAAAGCAAAAGATAATAATAATCACAAAATACTAAAATAAATACTAATACTAAAATAGCAAAAAATATTAAAATAAATACTGAATACTAATACTAAAAATCGTAAAACAGTATTAGTACAAATAAATACAAAATACTAAAATAAATACGAATACTAAAATAACAATAAAATACTAAATACTAATACCAAAAATCATAAAATAGTACAAATATTTACAAAATACTAAAATAAATACTAATACTAAAATAGCAAAAACTATTAAAATAAATACTGAATACTAATACTAAAAATGGTAAAATAGTATTAGTTCAAATAAATACAAAATACTAAAATACATACAAATACTAAAATAACAATAAAATACTAATACCAAAAATCATAAAATAGTACAATTACAATACTAAATTAAAATACTGAATACTAAAATAGCAATAAAATACTAAAATAAAATACTAAATACTAATACCAAAAATCATAAAATATTACAAATAATTACAAAATAGTAAAATAAATACTAATATTAGAATAGCAAAAAAGCTAAAATAAATATTAAATACTAACACTAAAAATCATAAAATGTACAAATAATTAAATTACTAAAATAAATACTGAATACTAAAGCAAAAGATAATAATAATCACAAAATACTAAAATAAATACTAATACTAAAATAGCAAAAAATATTAAAATAAATACTGAATACTAATACTAAAAATCGTAAAACAGTATTAGTACAAATAAATACAAAATACTAAAATAAATACGAATACTAAAATAACAATAAAATACTAAATACTAATACCAAAAATCATAAAATAGTACAAATATTTACAAAATACTAAAATAAATACTAATACTAAAATAGCAAAAACTATTAAAATAAATACTGAATACTAATACTAAAAATTGTAAAATAGTATTAGTTCAAATAAATACAAAATACATACAAATACTAAAATAACAATAAAATACTAAAATAAATACTAATACCAAAAATCATAAAATTGTACAATTACAATACTAAAATAAAATACTGAATACTAAAATAGCAATAAAATACTAAAATAAAATACTAAATACTAAAACTAAAAATCAAAAAATTTACAAATAATTAAATTACTAAAATAAATACTGAATACTAAAGCAAAAAATAATAATAATCACAAAATACTAAAATAAATACTAATACTAAAATAGCAAAAAATATTAAAATACTGAATACTAATACTAAAAATCGTAAAACAGTATTAGTACAAATAAATACGAAATACTAAAATAAATACGAATACTAAAATAACAATAAAATACTAAATACTAATACCAAAAATCATAAAATAGTAGAAATATTTACAAAATACTAAAATAAATACTAATACTAAAATAGCAAAAACTATTAAAATAAATACTGAATACTAATACTAAAAATCGTAAAATAGTATTAGTACAAATAAATACAAAATAGTAAAATAAATACTAATACTAAAATAGCAAAAAAGCTAAAATAAATACTAAATACTAATACTAAAAAAGGTACATAAAATGTACAAATAATTAAATTACTAAAATAAATACTGAATACTAAAGCAAAAAATAATAATAATCACAAAATACTAAAATAAATACTAATACTAAAAAAAGCAAAAAAAATGCATTCTAAAACACAAAATAAATTCTAATACTAAAATAGCAAAAAGCTATAAATAAATGCTAAATACTAAAATGAAACATAGTAAAATAGTAAATCAGCTATTGAATCAAACGAGGCTGTTACAATGAGATAAACAATATTTAGATATTTAAGTTATCATCAGAACTGTATATTACTTCTGTGAAATACTGTTGGATGGAAAGAAATCCTGATCACAATTTTTTCCGTATCAGTCAATTGTGGTTTAATCCATTTCAGCTGTTTATTCGCCCCAAAACAGCACATAAAACAAACCTAAGGCTGAATTCTGCAGTGCCAACAGCGGCTCCTGGCCAGGAAATCTGTGAAACTGTTACCTGCTCCACGTGACGTTCTGCGGCAGCGGGTTTCCATTCACTGCACATCTGAGCTCTGATCCGGTGTGACCGATCCTCCAGGAGCCAGAACTAACAATCTCTGCATCCGGAGGAACTGTTTTCACATAGAAAGCAGCTCTCTTAAACTGTAATCTTTATTTATATAAATATATAATAATAAATTCCTTATTTTCGATGTGTTTAGGGAGACGTACAGTGCACGACGAGCTGGTTGCTGATTCTGCGCGGGCCGTCCAGAGCCGGATGCCACACCAGACAGTCCAGCCGACGGCCGTTCATGCTGCGCAGAGGGTGCAGGGAAAACTGCGAGGTCACGACCCCGTCCTCTCCGCTCCGGTTCTGCGACTGCCCGGGAATTTCCGTGTCCCAGGACAGGCGCGGCGGAGGGTGTCCGACCGAACGACAGGAGGCAGCCACACGGAACGACTGCCCTTCCTGCAGGATCACGGGATCCAGTGAGGAGATCGGCAGACCTAGAGAAGGAGAAACAATAGTGTGAAACTGCTGCCTAAATCAAGTTATGTTTAAACTGGTTAGTTCAGAAGATGATGTTGATTCTGTGCTGCAGATTAACTGATTAACAAACCTTCCTTTTGTACACAGAAGTGAAATGGAGCTTGGGAAATTCAATGGAGATGTGAAAAGAGGGGCTCTTACTCCAGACGGTCAGGCTGATTTGTCTCTCGAAGTTTCCGGAGGGGAAGGTGGAGATGTGGCAGGTGTATGTGGCCTGATCCGCCTTCTTTGTGTCCAGAATCAACAGCGTGGAGTCGACCGTCGGCTCAGGGCTCTCGAACTGAACGCGCTTCAGGAAATCAGGAGACACTGGGAGAAACAAACAAAGAAACATTCATATACATCACTTGGTTCTTATAAAAGATATAAAAAGTGTCACGACACGGTGAATTAATGTTCCAAAAAAGGTATTTTTTCACAGTGATGCCATAGAAACTTCCCTGGCTCAAATTTGTGATGTTTTTTCTGTAGAAAGACACTCATAAATAGTGATGAAAGCCCAAATATTGAATGTCACAGATGTATATTTCCTGAGTAATCCAGTGTTTTGTAGACGTGACCATTTTCACCTGAGATTTGGAGCCAAATTAAAGGGGTTTAAAATGACTTTATAAAGACGGCAGCATCATTATTTTATTTTCACACAGAGATTGGAAGATCTATTAGTGAAATCTGTCGACTTTATCAATCTGTCTTTCATTATATGCCAACAGTGACGGCTCAGAAATGACAGAAAAAGTATTTTTTCCTCAAGTTTGCATGCCTGAAACTCAAGAAGTGTTAAAGATATCTTAATATCCTTTTAGATTCTGGTTTTCTTCTGGTTTCTTCATTTTAAAGGCTCTCGATGGTTCAATCCCAGAGATATGGAGATCTTAATGTGGCTCCATGAGTAAATTGGACACATTTTCAGTGGTCAAAAACCAAATGTGGGTCACTTTGCACACAGATGATACTTCTTTAATTTTAAAGAGGAATATCTGAAGAACAGATAATGTTGAAACTAGAAATGTATCTTGTTTCCCTCTTATCAAAAGATTTGCATAAATCATAACTCTCTCTGTGTCCAAAAACAAACGTTTTTCTGAAGTTTAGAAATAATTCACGAAGTGTTAAAGATATCTTAATGTCATTTTAGGGCTCAATCACAGATATAGGGATGTCAATGCAGTAACATGTAGTTATGAGGCTGTGTATCTGAACGCTTCAGAAGCTGTTAAAATGAACAAAATCTTCCAAAAACCCCTGAAACTGATTCAGATATAGATTCTTATAAATACACTTTTGAGAGCAAGTTAATGTGCCTCGACTCAAACATTTCAGTGGATGTTTGGCACTCAGAGAGAGTTATGATTTATGCAATTCTTATGATAAGAGGGAAACAAGATACATTTCTAGTTTCAACATTATCCGTTCTTCAGATATTCCTCTTTAAAATAAAAGAAGTATCATCTGTGTGCAAAGTGACCCACATTTGGTTTTTGACCACTGAAAATGTGTCCAATTTACTCATGGAGCCACATTAAGATCTCCATATCTCTGGGATTGAACCATCGAGAGCCTTTAACATGAAGAAATCAGAAGAAAAGTTTGTTCAGAACCAGAATCTAAAAGGATATTAAGATATCTTTAACACTTCTTGAGTTTCAGGCATGCAAACTTGAGGCAAAGAGACACAAGAAGTGCTTTTCTGCCATTTCTGAGCCGTCACTGTTGGCATATAATGAAACACAGATTGATAAAGTCGACAGATTTCACTAATAGATCTTCCAATATCTGTGTGAAAATAAAATAATGATGCTGCCGTCTTTATAAAGTCATTTTAAACCCCTTTAATTTGGCTTCAAATCTCAGGTGAAAATGGTCACGTCTACAAAACACTGGATTACTCAGGAAATATACATCTGTGACATTCAATATTTGGGCTTTCATCACTATTTATGAGTGTCTTTCTACAGAAAAAACATCACAAATGTGAGCTGGGGAAGTTTGGTCATAAATCATAACTGAGTGCCAAAAACAAACATTTTTCTGAAGTCTACATGTCTTTAATTCAAGAAGTGTTAAAGAAATCTTAATATTTTTTAGATTTGGTTTCAGTGATCATTTATTTTAATGAATAACACGTTGGGTGGATATTCTTTAAAGCAGTGCACATCGACACAGATGGCAGATGTGAGCTGCTCCGTCAACACAATGCAGCATTGAAAATATCCGTCATGACAAACGTCTCTAGGTGACAGACACACGTCACAACACAATGCGTGCGAGAGTGTTTCCATCGGCTAATTCAACAAAACTGCTGCGGGGAAGATGATGTTTGTGTCTGTTTGCGCTTCTTTGAATGGCAGGTGATTTACAGGTGACAAGAAGAGGATGAATCACCTGAACGCATGTTTGTGTCAGAGAAAATAAAGTTCCTGTGAAGACTATTAAGATTTTTTCCATTATGAAATATGATCCAGACTGTTCCTAAAAGGGTGTGAGATTGACTCGACTAGTTTGTGTTTATACCTTTAGGTCCTTCAGTAAAGTGTCTTATAATGATCTGCTCTTTCTCCCCTCCTGGTTTCTGTCTGGACCAGGTCACCTGCACCACCTTCTCCTTGCCCTCCACCACGTACCGACAGGGCAGCCTGGTCCGCGTGTCCGAGAACGAGCGCAGGGCCGCAGACGGAGGCGGGTCGATGAACTCGCTGTGAACACAGACTGAGAAATAAAGAGTCAGTGAGTGAACATCTGCAAACATCTCTGACCGGGTTTACTATTGCAGACGGGTCAGTGTGAGAGAGTTAATAATAAACCCACGCTATCGTCATTTGCTCTCGCCGACAAACATGTCACAAAAAACCCAAGGACGTTCCCATGCGGCACAATGAGCGAGTCAGATATGAGCCCGAAAACAACCAATGCTTAACACAAATAATAAAATACACTCCATGTGGTTGGTTTTTGACGTCAAAAACATGTTTAATCAAAGCGTTTTTAGTGTAAACGCATCTGTCAGTTTGCATGCGTTTAATGTTTTATATCATGCATCAATAAATAAAATTAAAATAAAAAATAAAATCATGCACCAGGTTTTTATGTCTCATATAGTCTGACATAGTGAGAATATGGAGGAAGAAACAGCCCAAACTGAGCAAAAATATGCAATTTGATGTAGATGCAGATATTTATATGAGATTCTGATGCTTGAAATCTTTATAACAGTATTGGATCATTCTGTGTCAAATCAACCAAATTTCGAAAACTTCCCAAGCTCACATTTGTGATGTTTTTTCTGTAGAAAGACACTCATAAATAGTGATGAAAGCCCAAATATTGAATGTCACAGATGTATATTTCCTGAGTAATCCAGTGTTTTGTAGACGTGACCATTTTCACCTGAGATTTGAAGCCAAATTAAAGGGGTTTAAAATGACTTTATAAAGACGGCAGCATCATTATTTTATTTTCACACAGAGATTGGAAGATCTATTAGTGAAATCTGTCGACTTTATCAATCTGTGTTTCATTATATGCCAACAGTGACGGCTCAGAAATGACAGAAAAGCACTTCTTGTGTCTCTTTGCCTCAAGTTTGCATGCCTGAAACTCAAGAAGTGTTAAAGATATCTTAATATCCTTTTAGATTCTGGTTTTCTTCTGGTTTCTTCATTTTAAAGGCTCTTGATGGTTCAATCCCAGAGATATGGAGATCTTAATGTGGCTCCATGAGTAAATTGGACACATTTTCAGTGGTCAAAAACCAAATGTGGGTCACTTTGCACACAGATGATACTTCTTTAATTTTAAAGAGGAATATCTGAAGAACAGATAATGTTGAAACTAGAAATGTATCTTGTTTCCCTCTTATCATAAGAATTGCATAAATCATAACTCTCTCTGAGTGCCAAACATCCACTGAAATGTTTGAGTCGAGGCACATTAACTTGCTCTCAAAAGTGTATTTATAAGAATCTATATCTGAATCAGTTTCTGGGGTTTTTGGAAGATTTTGTTCATTTTAACAGCTTCTGAAGCGTTCAGATACACAGCCTCATAACTACATGTTACAGCATTGACATCCCTATATCTGTGATTGAGCCCTAAAATGACATTAAGATATCTTTCACACTTCGTGAATTATTTCTAAACTTCAGAAAAACGTTTGTTTTTGGACACAGAGAGAGTTATGATTTATGCAAATCTTTTGATAAGAGGGAAACAAGATACATTTCTAGTTTCAACATTATTTATTCTTCAGACATTTCCTCTTTAAATGCAAAAAGTATCAGCTCTATGCAAAGTGACCCACATTTGGTTTTCGGTCACTGAAAGTTGGTAAAATTCAACAATTTGAACATGGAGCTGCTTTGAGATCCTTTTATTTATGGGACTGAACTATATAGGGTGCTGAAAATTAAAATTTCAAAAGGAAAGTTTATTAAAAATGAGAATCTAAAAGGATATTAAGATATCTTGAATACTTTTAGAGTTACAGGCATGCAAACTTTAGAAAAGGAATATTTATGGCACTCAGACAGGTTTGTTTTATGCAAATTAGTTGACCGAAAAACATGAGATACACTTCTAGTTTCAACATTATCCGTTCTTCAGATATTCCTCTTTAAAATAAAAGAAGTATCATCTGTGTGCAAAGTGACCCACATTTGGTTTTTGACCACTGAAAATGTGTCCAATTTACTCATGGAGCCACATTAAGATCTCCATATCTCTGGGATTGAACCATCAAGAGCCTTTAAAATGAAGAAACCAGAAGAAAACCAGAATCTAAAAGGATATTAAGATATCTTTAACACTTCTTGAGTTTCAGGCATGCAAACTTGAGGAAAAAATACTTTTTCTGCCATTTCTGAGCCGTCACTGTTGGCATATAATGAAAGACAGATTGATAAAGTCGACAGATTTCACTAATAGATCTTCCAATATCTGTGTGAAAATAAAATAATGATGCTGCCGTCTTTATAAAGTCATTTTAAACCCCTTTAATTTGGCTTCAAATCTCAGGTGAAAATGGTCACGTCTACAAAACACTGGATTACTCAGGAAATATACATCTGTGACATTCAATATTTGGGCTTTCATCACTATTTATGAGTGTCTTTCTACAGAAAAAAACATCACAAATTTGATCCGGGGACATCTGAGTTGATTTGACACAGAATTGAATTTCAATATCTGCCAATAAAGATGACATTTAAATGCTTATTTTTATGATCAAATCTCTGTGGTTTTAAAACATATCATGCAATGCAATAATGATGTCAGTGACAACATGATGTTTCTAATAAATGATGATAATCAAGTAAAGCTGCTTTAATCCAGTTGAAATATTACTAACATTATCAGAGTTATTCTTACGTTTACTTGATCAAAATCAGTGCAGATTTCACAGCAGAAAGACACGATCTGAAGGATGACGTTTGTACAGTAATATGAAAAGACTTTTACTTGATAAAGTCAATCAGAGACAGAGATCGTGTCCGACAGGTTTATCAGATCATTTATGATACAGAAGGTGTTACAGAGCTGTAAGTACAGCGATTCAACAGGGAAATGCACCTGCTTTCAGTCACGTTTAATTTACGTATCAGATATTTCTCATAAAGTAAATAAAAACAGACTCAAATTAACTAGTTTTCATGCAGTAATAGTTTAGAGCAATAAAATGAACGTGAAGCAGCAGAAAAACATTCAAATCTGAGCTCAGTTTGAGATCTCTTTAACTGTTTATACTCCTGTATACTGGAAGGTTTGATTTTTAGGATATTTCTGCTCATTTTGGAACTGTTTTGGATCCACTTCATGCTCAATGTAAAATCATCCTGAAGCAAAACTAGTTGTGAAGCTCGACAGTCTCTCACAGTGAACAAAGTGAGACAGAAAGAGAGAATGTCATCTTGCAGTTCTGGTTATTGTTTGTCTTCGTCTCAGCTGACAGACACTCTGAACACAAACACTCTGACACACCACACGATTAAAACAACAATACACACACACACACACACACACACACACACACACACACACACACACAGTTCTGAACTTATTTCCTCCACGACAGTCATAAATCAGTAATGGTTTTTGAGGCTGGTTGAAGTTTAATGAAGAATGTCGCTGCACCACATAACAGATCAATCTCACACACACACACACACACACACACACACACACACACACACACACACACACACACACACACACACACACACACACACACTCACACACACACACACACTCACACACACTCCTGCTGAAACACAACTATATTATTTATCTGCTCTTAGTTAGTTTGTTAAAACATTAACTAACATTACCAGATACAACTTCTGATTTCAACAATGCATTAGTAAATTAACATGACTGTTGTTCATTGTTAGTTCATGTTAATAAATGAGACTTTTGTAAAGTGTTACCGTGATTCACACATTTACAACCTACACTAACTAACTAAGCACACACACCTCGAGTCCTCACAGTGTCTTACCCATGAGAGTGAAGATGAGCACACAGATGCAGGTCTGTAGTTTGGTCATAGTTTATTCTGTCAGTATTTCTCTGTTATTCCTCAAGGATCTCCTCATGTCCTCACGCGCTTCTCATAATCCATGTCAAACTGTGTTCTTAAGATCTTCCATTTCTCAACATTTAAATTAATAAAAGATAATAGCAGTGTCGGTTCTGTCATGAAGCACAAGCTGAATTTCTCCAGGAAGATCCCGAGGCTGATAAACTCATGATTAAACTCTGTTTGAAGTCTTTGCTCAGGTGAGCGTTCACACACCTGCGTGTTCACGTGGACTCCACCCACCGCTACGCTACGCACGCGCGCGCGCGCACACACACACACACACACTCTCTCTCTCTCTCTCTCTCTCTCTCTCTCTCTCATACTGAGTGACCTTTGGTTTGTGCACTGAACTATGAACTCATATTTATTCTACATCAGGAGGATTTCACTGGATCTCTCTGAACTCTGTCGAGTTTCAGCGGAAGTTTGAGGAATTCGCGTCTTTTGTTTTGTTCGGTTTAGTGATGCAGAAATGAACAGGACAAACCAGTTCAGATGCACATTCTTCACATTTTATGAACAAACCAACAATCAGGCGAAGAATTTAAACTCTAATCAAGAGAGACATACAGAGTTTGTTTTTACTTGATAGTGTATTATTATTATTATTATTTAATAAGTATTTTTTAAATTTATTTTTACATTAATCTAAATAGGCCTACATATAAATTACATTTATATTACATTTTTAGAACTTCTTTTAGCGTTTTATAGCGCCATCTGCTGGTCAACTCACATTATACATACATATATATATATATATATATATACACCCAGGTGTAAAACAGTGCACTACAATAATGTACTTAAAATGCTCTATTTTCATGCACTCATTTTGTAATTAATATACTAAAAATTCTTCTTTAGTACTTCTTAAGTTCATCTTAAGAACATGTAAGTGTACTCATCTGTGCTATTTTGAGACAGCATGAAATATGAACTTAAATGTGCTTTTATTGAAAAAATGTATTTAGATATCACTTATAGTACATTTGAACCCATAGTGTGCTTCAAGTGGTAATTAAATATATTTTAAATACAGAGATAGTATATTAAAAACAAAAAGTACTAACAAAGAATTTTTACAAAAAAATGTACAAAATTAGTGCACGAAAATAGAGCAGTTTAAGTACATTGTAGTAGTATATATTTTTAGTATATATTTATATATATATATATATATACTAAAAGAAAAAAAAAAAAAATATATATATATATATATATATATATATATATAGGGTGAATTGCACTAATGTGGGACATTTTTTTGCATTTCAGACTTCTCTTGCAATGTGTAGCCAAAACATTCCATCCACATCCAATACCATGTTAAAAACCCCAGGGTGTGTCCTAATCAAATCAAAAGAGAAAATGCAGATAACACATTCATAAAAGAAATTATAGACATATTAGTTCTCTTAGTGCAAGTCATCTGAGAAAATCTGCAGCATAATGTGGGACACTGGAAAGTCTGATAAAAGGCCAAAATCATGGAGAATAATAAAATCTTGTGAAGTTAGTAATTCACTTGAATGAATGAATCATATAAATGAACATCATCACACAAATTATACAATATGATGCAATTTTTATTAAGACATTAAGCAACTATTATCATAGGCCTGTTATGTTGTGTAGATTCCTGATGGTTCTCTCGTTTATTTAACAAACAACAAACACTTACATTCACAACAGGCTAAATGTAAAATCTTGCAACTTGCAAAAAAAACAAAAAAACAAAAAAAGCCATAGCTTGAACAAACTTTGGGCTAGATTTCTTTCTCTGATTCTGCCTCTCTCTCTCTCTCTCTCTCTCTCTCTCTCTCTCTCTGCATCTGACAATCTCTCCTGTCTTTGTGATCTGAAATACTCTGCATGAATCAATCATTAGATGCATCAAATAAAGTGGAATGGCTTTATTGCTTTTCAACTGACTTTTTAAATTCAGAGATATTTTTTCATTTTAAGACACATTTAGTATACTTCCTTCTCTCTCTCACACACACACACACACACACACACACAAGAATAAAAGTTTCCCACGAGCTTAAACATCTGCAGTAATATTGCATAAAAACATTTAAACCCTGTAAATAACATTTTGCTCCTCCACACACTTCTGTCTGACTGAAGTACTGTCACACATTTCAAAACCACGTTTCCGAAAGTGAGACACTAGAATATTTGATTAAAAAAATATCAAATATATAGTTTATATATACAAAGTTATACTATTTTTTGATGGACAAACATTTCATGAGCACATTAGGCCAAAAAGCAGCAGGATTGTTTTGTTCAGAATTAATTTATATCAGTTTAGTCAAAACTCTAGGTGGTCTTCACACAATGTACTTCCTGTTTGATGATTGCCCCACCCTCATGTATAAATGGATATTTGAGAGGTCATGTGATTTTGATCACATGACACCACAGCTTTGCGTAACCATATAGTTTCACTGGCATTCATGTATTTACGGGGATCTACAAACCTCAGGTGTCCCACTTTAGAGCAGTTCACTCTATATAGTCATGATACATTTTTCATGACATATGAAGTCAAAATGATTACTTACTGTTTTAATATTTTGCCATAATTCCAAATTAGTAAGTCAATTTAAATTTTTTAAATCGTAATTTCATATTTTTGTCATAATTTCAATTTTTTTGTCATAATTTCAAATTTTAAAATAATAATTTCAACTTTTTGTCATAATTTCACATTTTTGTCATAATTTTAACATTTTAAAGTCACTTTCAACTTTTTAGCTCATAATTCTGACTTTTTAAGTCGTAATTTCACATTTTTGGCATAATTTCATTTGTTTTTAAAGTCATAATTTCAACTTTTTATGTCATAATTCTGACTTTTTAAGTTGTAATTTCACATTTTTGTCATAATTTCAACTTTTAAAATCATAATTTCAACTTTTTATGTCAATTTTTTTTGTCAATTTCAATTTGTTGTAATTTCATTTTTTTAAGTCATAATTTCAACTTTGTGTCATAATTCTGACTTTTTAAATTGTAATTTCACATTTTTTGTCATAATTTCAACTTTTTATGTCATAATTCTGACTTTTTAAGTTGTAATTTCACATTTTTGTCATAATTTCAAGTTTTAAAATCATAATTTCAACTTTTTATGTCAGTTTTTTTTGTCAATTTCAATTTGTTGTAATTTCATTTTTTAAAGTCATAATTTCAACTTTGTGTCATAATTCTGACTTTTTAAATTGTAATTTCACATTTTTTGTCATAATTTCAACTTTTTGTCATAATTTTAACATTTTATGCCATAATTTTGGCTTTTTATGTCAACTTATATCAAAAATATGACTTTGTCAAAGTCTTGAACGATATGAGGTATAATATTTCTTCTAATCTTATCTAGTAACAAGGACACTTAATTGACACTGTCCTAGTTAGAAATATAATTTTATTATGTTAGCATAAAGAGCCGTACACACATATTTTACAGATTAACCGTGACGTCTGTCTCAGAGACACGTGCTGATGATGAGGACAGAGATTAATGAAGCTGGCGTTCTCAGGAACAGCTTCAGGCCAAAGGCTTTTTCTTCATCCCATGAAGAGTGTCGTAGGTGTCCTGATCACGACGGCCCAGATCCTGACGGACGACACACACTGATCAGACCTGGCATTCACTCGTCAGACTACAGGAAGATCATAAACTCAGCCTACCTGATAGATGTCTCCGTCTCCTTTCTGAAAAACACAAGAGGACAGTGAGATTCTGAAAAGAGTCTTGCTCAAGACTGTGTTTCTTCCTCTTTCTGTTCCTCTTTGCTTTTCTCAGTCATTTGCTCAGCAGATGAGAGGATAAATGTGCGCTTCAGCAGGACACACACGGAAGCCCGGTTACACGGACAAAACATGCGTCGCTCGCAATTATGACGCAAAAACTCACAATTATGATGCAAAAGCACAATTATAACACAAAAACTCACAATTATAACACAAAAACTCACAAAAACTCACAATTATAACACAAAAACTCACAATTATGACTCAAAAACTCAATTATGATGCAAAAGCACAATTATAACACAAAAACTCACAATAATAACACAAAAACTCACAATTATAACACAAAAACTCACAATTATGACTCAAAAACTCAATTATGATGCAAAAGCACAATTATAACACAAAAACTCACAATTATAACACAAAAACTCACAAAAACTCACAATTATAACACAAAAACTCACAATTATGACTCAAAAACTCAATTATGACGCAAAAACTCACAATTATGACGCAAAAACTCACAATTATGACTCAAAAACTCAATTATGATGCAAAAGCACAATTATAACACAAAAACTCACAATTATAACACAAAAACTCACAATTATGACTCAAAAACTCACAATTATGACTCAAAAACTCAATTATGATGCAAAAACTCACAATTATAACACAAAAACTCAATTATGATGCAAAAGCACAATTATAACACAAAAACTCACAATTATAACACAAAAACTCACAATTATGACTCAAAAACTCAATTATAAGACAAAACTCACAATTATAACACAAAAACTCACAATTATAACACAAAAACTCACAATTATGACCCAAAACTCAATTATGATACAAAAGCACAATTATGACGCAAAAACTCACAATTATGACGCAAAAAACTCAACATTATGACAAAAACTCAATTATGATGCAAAACTCACAATTATGACAAAAACTCACAATTATAACACAAAAACTCACAATTATGACAAAAACTCAACATTATGACAAAAACTCACAATTATGACACAAAAACTATGAGAAAAACAACAATATGAATCAAAAACTCAATTATGACTCCAAAAAAAATTATCACACAAAAACTCACAACTATGACACAAAAACTCACAACTATGATGCAAAAACTCACAACTATGACACAAAAACTCACAACTATGACACAAAAACTCACAACTATGACGCAAAAACTCACAACTATGACACAAAAACTCACAACTATGACACAAAAACTCACAACTATGACACAAAAACTCACAACTATGACGCAAAAACTCACAACTATGACACAAAAACTCACAACTGTGACGCAAAAACTCACAATTGTGATGCAAAAACTCACAACTATGACACAAAAACTCACAACTATGATGCAAAAACTCACAACTATGACACAAAAACTCACAACTTTGACGCAAAAACTCACAATTGTGATGCAAAAACTCACAACTATGACACAAAAACACAACTATGATGCAAAAACTCACAACTATGACACAAAAACTCACAACTATGACGCAAAAACTCACAATTGTGATGCAAAAACTCACAACTATGACACAAAAACTCACAACTATGACACAAAAACTCACAATTATGATGCAAAAACTCACAATTATGATGCAAAAACACTCAACATTATGACAAAAACTCAATTATGATGCAAAAGCACAATTATAACACAAAAACTATGAGAAAAACAACAATATGAATCAAAAACTCAATTATGACTCAAAAAACAACTATGACACAAAAACTCACAACTATGATGCAAAAACTCACAATTATGATGCAAAAACTCACAATTATGACGCAAAAACTCACAATTATGATGCAAAAACTCACAACTATGATGCAAAAACTCACAATTATGATGCAAAAACACTCAACATTATGACAAAAACTCAATTATGATGCAAAAGCACAATTATAACACAAAAACTATGAGAAAAACAACAATATGAATCAAAAACTCAATTATGACTCAAAAAACAACTATGACACAAAAACTCACAACTATGATGCAAAAACTCACAATTATGATGCAAAAACTCACAATTATGACGCAAAAACTCACAACTATGACGCAAAAACTCACAATTATGATGCAAAAACTCACAATTATGACGCAAAAACTCACAATTATGATGCAAAAACTCACAACTATGACAAAAACTGAACATTATGACTCAAAAACACAATTATGACAAAAACACAATTATGGCACACAATAACTCATAATTATCACACTCAATTATGACACAAAAACTCACAACTATGACAAAAACTCAACAATATGACTCAAAAACTCACAATTATGAATACTTTTATCTCATAAATGACTTGATAGTTATGTCGTAATTGATTTTTTGAGTCATAATTATAAGATTAAAAAGTCGAAATGAGTTAAAAAGTTGAAAATTCAACTTTTTATGTGATAACTATTTTCATCTCATAAATATGACTTAGAAGGTTAATTCAGGTGGTTTGGGACACATTTTCCAACTCACCTCAATGGCGAAAAGTATCCCAATCACCCTGAATTCAGCTTATGTCATAATTTTCTATCTTACTTTTTATGTCGTCATGAGATTAAAGAGTTGAAATGAGTTCAGGTGAAAACGACTTTCTATCATTCTATGAGTCATTTCAACTTTTCAAGTCAGAATTTCGACTTTTAAATGTCAATTAAGACCTTTTAAACCATATTTCCAACTTTTAAGTCATAATTATTTGAATATTTTGACTTTTTATGTCATAATGACTTACAAAAGCATGTTTTTCCATGCTTTACGTGGCATAAACGGGCTTCCGTACGTTCATCTGAAAGTTGTAATGTGTGTTTGTTCATGTACAGGTTTGTTTTTATTGTGAATTCATCGCAGATATTGTGCATCGTGCCAAAAACATTTACAAATATATATTTGTGCTTTTGAAAGGAAGTCCATTTTAAAATCGAATTAGATATTTCCGCAGAATTCTTAGGATGTCGATCTGGTCCAGATTGAAACTAGAGAACATTTTTATGATTGTAAATTTGATTGTTTCTTTTGGTGGATTTGTGTTTCTCTCAATTAACAAAGTTCAAATGTGTTCTTTAGTTCATTAATGGAGGATGAAACACATGACATGAACAATTCACATAATTATTATCCTCGGATCATTATTTTTACATGAGAATAGAATTCTGGAAGTGCTTCAAAGTGCGTCTACACATTTCACAACTAACTTCTGATGAATTTCTGTAACTCAATAGAGGAACTTAAACTTGTTGCCACATATTTTGTTTACATAAGATAGTTTCATCACCATCTATACAAAATAGGACATTTAGGAATAATTTGGTACTGTAATGTAAATATAAACTGCAGTGAATTCAGAACAGCAGAAATGAGTCGTTTGTTTATTGAGTGATAAAGTGTGTTTGCTAGTGTTCTGGAAGAATGAATTGATTTGAAACATGAATGAAGTGTTTAAGTAGTTTTAGTGCATTATGAATATAAAATCAACTGCTGTGAAGCTGAAAGTTGGTCAGGAGAACTGTGAAAAAGTGACTCAAGTATTGAGAAATACGTCTGTAAAAAAACCTGCATGACTTCCTATTAACATGCAGCTGCTTAAGCGATTTATAGTCAATGTCTGGAGTGGACTGTTGAAATAAAGTGTGTTTATAGCTGTATATACCAATAATAGAGTTTACCAATAATAGAGTTCATGGAATGTCCCTATGTAGACAGCTAAATGTGTGTGTTTTTAATAGCTCTCTGTGGTCAGCGGAAGAACAGAACAACAGAATCAGCAGAAACAAAGCGACCACCGACAGATGAACATGAACGCACCTTTGAGAAGCTGCTTTGAGACGAAATCATCTGTGAACACAAGAACAATCTCATTACCTTCATCAAACTCGTCAGGTCAACATCAAACACACATTCAGAGATATTTTCATCTAATCCTGGAAACAAAGACTTGAGATTACTCAAACTGAACTGTTTTCATGTCACGTAACTGCGTTGTGCTCCAGTTTGTTCACTAAACTTTAAACTGAATATGAATTAGTTTGTAGGAAAGTTTGAATGTTGGCAAGTCAAACTATGTCTGAAAGTTGGCGTTTTATTTTTATGTAATGTTTTATTGTAAAATAGATTAAAAAAAATATACATTTTACATAACATACAAACTTTTTAATTTCATGCATTGTAAAAATAAATGTTGTTTAACTTAGTAAAATTTTGAGTTCATTCAATGAAGGCGATTGCTTTATTCAACAGAAACTCAAAATATTATGTTATTTGAACCACTTTAATTATTAAAAATTTGAGTTAATTCAATGAAGGCGATTGCTTTATTCAACAGAAACTCAAAATATTATGTTATTTGAACCACTTTAATTATTAAAAATTTGAGTTAATTCAATGAAGGCGATTGCTTTATTCAACAGAAACTCAAAATATTATGTTATTTGAACCACTTTAATTATTAAAAATTTGAGTTAATTCAATGAAGGCGATTGCTTTATTCAACAGAAACTCAAAATATTATGTTATCTGAACCACTTTAATTATTAAAAATTTGAGTTAATTCAATGAAGGCGATTGCTTTATTCAACAGAAACTCAAAATATTATGTTATCTGAACCACTTTAATTATTAAAAATTTGAGTTAATTCAATGAAGGCGATTGCTTTATTCAACAGAAACTCAAAATATTATGTTATCTGAACCACTTTAATTATTAAAAATTTGAGTTAATTCAATGAAGGCGATTGCTTTATTCAACAGAAACTCAAAATATTATGTTATTTGAACCAAATTAATTATTTGACAAAAGAAAAAAGGTTGTGATAACAAATCATGAAAGTAATTTTTTACAGTGGGTTCATCATTTAAATAAAACACGTTTATATAAATAATTATTGATTATAATTAACTATATTAATATGATTCTTATAGTTATCAGTGTCTCACAGTACTACTAAATGCAAGAAAATAATGTTTGTGTTTTTGGGCGCATTTAATTAAAGGGTTAAATTTAGGATCAGACAAATGTGAATTTTCTTTTTGTAAAATGTTAAATGTTTTGTTTTCATTTCTGTAAATTTAATTAATATAGAGGTCAATATATGAATTAATTAATAATTGCAAAAACTGCAATTAGATTATTCTTACACTGCAATATAAATAGAAGAAATAACATCAAAATGAAGTGAGTTTGTGTTTAAAACAAGAAGAAATATCTGCCAATGGAGTCTGAAAAATAAACTTAATTCAAAGAGAAAACAAGATTATTTTTTTCTATATTGGGTTCTTGTTTTAAGCACAAACTCACTTCATTTTGATGCATTTTTTACTTAATATCTAAATTAATTTCTCTTCTCCAGTAAATGTATCTTGATTTAAGAATGTTTAGATATTTGTGCTGGAAAACGAGACAGAAACACTGAGGAAGAACAGAGTTTTTTTTGCAGTGTGTGTAAACACAACATATAAATGTCATTTAATCTGGAAGACGGGTGTAAAATGACACTAAATATGGTGGTAAATGCAGTATCTGAAGATCTGAGGTTGTGAAATGATGCGTCACCTTCAATCTGCAGTAAAGGACGGTCAAAACGACGCCGTAAATGATCAGAATCCCGTCCAGAATGTAACACACATTTCCACTTGCTTCGCTCTGGGCGGCTGAGAAACATATGAAATTTATTAACAATGTTAAATGTTTAAAACATGTATTATTGTAAATGTTTACAAATGCAATTTTAAATCTCTAAAGGAACATATTATAATGTTTAAATATTTAAAACAATTATTAATACATTAAAATGTCTAAAGCACAATCATTTTATAATATGTTTAAACACACATTCTCTTCCCAATACACTTGTGTAAATTAATTCAGTCAAAATCAAGAAAAGTAAACATACCTAAAATCGAAATTAAATTCACCAGTTCTTGCAACATGATTCAGTAATTTGTTTAATCAGGAGCAACAAGAGGCCTTTTAATTGGTTCTTTCCTAAAATAATATTAATGCTTTTCCGGAGGAACGTCACAGACGTGTCGGTCAGTATCTCTCAGTCGGATTTATGATAATCTTACCAACTCGTCCAGCGTTGAGCAGAAGAATCAGACAGAAGTCCAGCAACTGCATCTTTCCTCTGAAGTGAGAAACAGAGGGAGAGTCGAGCAGAGAAGAGTTAAGAGGAAGAGTAACTGTGCCAGAGAGATGCAAGTGTCACTTAACAGGAAACTGTGGGCTGTGACAAAGTGTCCGTTCAGAGACACCCAAAATACACACATGCAATTTCACACCAGCGTCCTTTTTTCTTTTTCTTTCTTTTACCTCTCACGCACTTACACCAATAAAACCCAAGCACAGCTCCTTCCTGTTTCTCAGAGAAGTGAAGGACAATTTAAGATAAGAGCTTCTGATCTCAGCTGGAATCTCATATTTCTCTCCGACACGTCATCATCGCAGATAGTCATGTTTTTCCGCAGTACTTTTGTCACACATATCTTAAATCAAGATACATTTAGTGGAGAAGCAAACTGACTGAAGACATTAATCGTGTTTTCTGAAAAATGTAACAAAATGAAGCGAGTTTGTGTTTAAAACAAGAACAAATATCCGCCAGTGGGGTCAGAAAAATAATCTTAATAAAAAGGGAAATGTTTAGATAACGGTTCCCTGAGATTGGATCAGTTGCTTTGGGGGAAATTCAGTTTCTCTGAAATGATGAAGCCTGATTGAATCGCAGACATTTCAGCCACAGGCCCATCTGCCTATATAAAATATATTTACACTGCTGTGCAAAAGTTTTCACCCCCCAAAATGGGTTTAAGCCAGTAATTTATATGTTTTGCTGTAGTGTGTCAGTAGGAAATATCTGTTCACATTTCCAAACATTCATTTTTGCTATTAATTGTAATAATCCAGTGAGATTTTTGATTGCACAACAGCCGGTGCGCCACACTGAGATCTGATCTCACCATCATTGAATCCGTCTGTGATTACATGAAGAAATGAAGACTAACTAAATCCAGAAGAACTGTGTGTTCAAGATGCTTGAAGAAACTTTCCTGCGCAGATACAGTACTGTGAAGAGTTTTAGACACTTGTGTAAAAATGCTATAAAGTGAGGATGCTTTCATAAATAGATTTTATTTATTAATTAACTTCTATTAAAACTGCAATATGTAAGAATTTTTGCAGTAAACTAGGTCAGTGTTATATATTTAGTTCACTTGAGTACTTACAATATCCCAAATGTTTGCAACTATTTGTAAATCGTGAGAAAATTGCAATTTTAACCAAGGCTCCGGGACGTGTGAGGAGTCGCCTGTCGATTGCGTCATACCCGCGTTGGTTTCCGGTTTTATTTTGTAGAAACCATGGAAACACCAAAGACGCTTTAATATTTACATGTTTAAATAGATAACTGTTTTGATATATTTATAGACAGAAAACTAATTGTTTTATATAGCTCAACATGTTTAGTCTTATTGTTTAAATCTAATTTTCTTCATTATTTCATGCTTTACCGTGCCTCAGAGAAAAACACTATTTTGTGAAGTAGCTAACATAGCATAATCAGATGCAGCTTTATTTTTAGTAACAGTAATACAGCATTTAATATGATATTATAAAATCGCTCTATCTTACTGCAGTGTGTAACAGTGTCTCACAGCAGCCGGCGAGTGAACGCTCAGAGTAACGTTATAACATCATTTTCAACACTCTCAAATGTATCTAATATGATAAACAGAGCTGCGTTACCTCATACTCATGACCGGAAGCGGAAGCGGCGCCGGCGACTGTGTCATAATAAAAGTCCCGCAACACTCGCTCCTGCTCTGCTTCATACTACAGTAACGTTAATAATCATATCCATGAACATGATTTCTTCCCGAGTCCAATCCCTATTCTTTTTCACCGAGCGTTGAGATGAAGACCACATGTCCCAAGATTGCATGCTTAAAGGGTTAGTTCACCCAAAAATGTATTTATTACTCACCCTCATGTCGTTCCACACCCGTAAGACCTTCATTAATCTTCAGAACACAAATTAAGATATTTTTGATGAAATCCGATGGCTCAGTGAGGCCTGAGCAATGACATTTCCTCTCTCAAGATCCATTAATGTACTAAAAACATATTTAAATCAGTTCATGTGAGTACAGTGGTTCAATATTAATATTATAAAGCCACGAGAATATTTTTGGTGAGCCAAAAAACCAAAATAATGACTTATATAGTGATGGCTGATTTCAAAACACTGCTTTTGTATCTGAAAAAAAACAAACAAAAAAACGAAACTGGTGCTGCGTTCGTTCTGTAAGTAGAATAGGGAAGCGTAGGACATTCAGCGTAAGTGCTGTACGAAAGTGCGGTTTTGACGGAAACACGTGGAAGGCGATCATTTGTTTATATAAAGCATATACATTTACATTTTTTTCAAAAATGAGCAATGGTTTCGCTAGATAAGACTCTTATTCCTCGTCTGGGATCGTTTAAAGCTCTTTCAAGCTGCACTGAAACTGTCATTTTGAGCCCGTTTGGGCTCTAGTGAAGTCCACTATATGGAGAAAAATCCTGGAATGTTTTCCTCAATTTCTTTTCGAATGAAGAAAGAAAGACATGAACATCTTGGATGACATGGGGTTGAGTAAATTATCAGAACATTTTTATTTGAAAGTGAACTAATCCTTTAATTAGGTGGCATGTGTAATGTGTTTCTCTCAGGTTTAAGACAGATCCACACTGCACTCTGCTGGCAGTGTTTATGCATGACACACTTCATGCAAACAGATCATATTTACGTGCTTCATACACCTCTTATTGTTCACAATTGCTGATGGAAATTGCACACATAAAGTGATCCATTATCTGACAGATATCCGGGGTCCATAGTAGCCAATCAATTTTTTATTTTTTTATTTTGCTCTTTTGGTTTTGGTGAACGTGTAACCAGGACATTTTTCATGAGATAACCGATTTGTTTGCTTTTCTTTGTTGAATTTGTTTGATTTTAATGTAGATGAAGATAATGTTTATATAATTTAATAATAATAACTTCATACTGTGTAAGCCATCAAAGCAAAATGAAACTTTGGAAAAGAAAGTCATGTTTATTCAGGTTCTCAAGGCATCGGTTTCTTAGAGAAAAAAATGACATCATTATTCAAACAGCTTTCATTCAATTAAAGTCAACAAACAAATGCTGCAGATCAGTGTTAATTTGGTTTTCCGAAGCTCCACGTCTCCAGTGGAAACGTGAGCGATTCATTGCGGACAGTCTGTGATTAGAGTTTGTGTCGTTACAGTCGTCAACGAATAGAGCGCACAGCTTTACATTCCCAAATAAAAACATCCACGTCAAAATGAAATATGATCTTATCTCAGTAAGCTATTGCACATACTCACTGCATTCATGTCAACACACACACACACACACACACACACACACACACACACACACACACACACACACATCAAATTAACATTCACTCACTCAATTATTCTCATCTTTAAACACTTAAAATCAGCTTTTTTTGTGCCCGTCCATGTCATAATCAGAAAAAAACATCTTGAATTATAAAAAAAGATGACAAAAAGAATATGAACAACTTTCCAGGAGACCAGAGCAGTTCAGTCCAGCCCCGCTAAAACCAGTGCGGCACAATCCCGTCAGGTTAGAATAAATTACTCTTGAACTGAAGTGTGTTTTTGTGCTGAAGGGGAATGAATGGATGGCTGGAGATTCCGTTCAGTAGGTCGTTGTGGGCGTTTCACGGGCGGAGCTAAACAAAAGCTCCGCCTTCGAGCTGATGAAGTACGTCACCAATAGAGACAGCAGCAGCACAGCCACGCCCACCCCCAGTGTTAACATCTACCAGAAACAAACACAGAAACACACACACATGAAAGCGAACCTCAGCCGGATCATAAATCTAAATTATTATAGATGTGACGTGTGTGGAGTCACTGATTACCTCGAGTTCTCGGCTGGCCACCAGGAAGACGCGCGCTCGGATGCTCTTCCAGCGGGACTCGGTCCACGTGGAATAATCTTGAGATCCGTACTCCTGCCGCTCGAAGGCAGGCGAGACGGCTTTGGACAGACGCACGGGCGCCCGCACGCAGAACGGCCCGCTGCCGTTGACCGCGGTCGAACCCGACACCCAGAAATACGCGTACAACTGAGAACAGATACAGACACAGAACATGAGCATTCTGGGAATAAATTACTTTATTCACTTTTAATTTGTCCACCACCTTCACGGCAAAAAATGAGTTTGTCTTGTTTTCCAGCACAAATATCTAAACATTCTTAAATCAAGATACATTTACTGGAGAAGAGAAATGATTAAAGATATTAAGTGTTGTTTACTGAAAAAATCATCAAAATGAAGTGAGTTTGAGATTAAAACAAGAACAAATATCTGCCAATGGACAAGACTAATAAATCTAATTGAACACTTTATAATTATTTAGTGTCAATAATTGGACATTTTTTAACATGAAATATAATTAAACAATTATATAATTACTGAAATGACAATAATTGAACATTTGCAAATTTTTAACATACATAAAATATTAAATTACTGTCATCTAAATAATGATATAATTATGTTCAGTTATATATGTTAAATACAAAAATACTTTCAATTATTTTAGTTATCTAAATAATATAATTATGTTCAACTATAGATTTTTTTTTAATTTTTGTCATCTCAATAATTATATAATTTTGTTCAATTATATATAATATTAACTTAAAAAAATTCAATTGTTGTCATCTAAATAATTACATAATGTAAATATGTATATATAATTGAACAATTATATAATTATTGAGATGACAATAATTTAACATTTTATGTTCAATTATATATAACATTAAAAACTTTTTAAAAACGTATTATTATCGTCATCTAAATAATATAATTATGTTCGATTATATATAATGTTAAAAACTTAAAAATGTTAAATTATTGTCATCTCAATTGTATAATTTTGTTCAATTATATATAATGTTAACTTTAAAAATTGTTGTCATCTAAATTATATAATAATGTAAATATGTATATATAATTGAACAATTTTATAACTATTGAAAGTTTTTAACATTATATATAATTGAACATAATTACATCATTATTTAGATGACAATAATTGAACATTGTTCAATTATATATAATGTTAAAAAATTAAAAAATGTTCAATTATTGTCATCTAAATAATTTGTTCAATTATATATAATATTACAAGCTTTTTTAAAAATGTTCTATTATTATTGTAATCTAAATAATATAATTGTTCAATTATATATAATGTTACAAATTTAAAAATGTTCAATTATTGTCATCTCAACTATATAATTTTGTTCAATTATATGTAATGTTAACTTAAAAAAATTCAATTGTTGTCATCTAAATAATGATATAATAATGTAAATATGTATATATAATTGAACAATTATATCATTATTGAGATGACAATAATTGAAAATTTTTAAGTTTTTAACATTATATTTAAATTGGACATAATTATATCATTATTTAGATGGCAATAATTAAACATTTTATGTTCAATTATATATAATGTTAAAAAAATTAAAAATGTTCAATTATTATTGTCATCTAAATAATTTGTTCAATTATATATAATGTTAAAAACTTTTTTAAATGTTCTATTATTGTCGTCATCTAAATAACATAATTATGTTCAATTATATATAATGTTAAAAACTTAATGTTAAATTATTGTCATTTCAATAATGATATAAATGTTAACTTTAAAAAATTAAATAGTTGCCATCTAAATAATGATATAATAATGTAAATATGTATATATAATTGAACAAAATTATATAATTATTGAGATGACAATAATTTAACATTTTGAAGTTTTTAACATTATATATAATTGAACATAATTATATCATTACTTAGATAACAATAACATTTGAGCATCTGTAAGTTTTTTACACAAGCACATGGTTTGGCGTGTGACATGCTGAAGTTCTGACGCTTACGTCTTTGTTCTCAGTGCTGATCTCGTCGGGTTTCTGGCACTGGGTCTCGGTGAGGTTGGTGACGGTTCCCGTCAGGTTGGCCATGATATGCTGCACGAAGCGTGTGACGCTGTGCACGGGGCCGTGGGTGCGCTGACCCAGACCGATGTAGAACTGAGGAGGACCAGAACCTACAGACGACAGTACACGAGTCAGATACATGCTTTGCCAGATTTACAGTGAAAAATGACTCATCATGTGACTTCTTAAAATATACTGCACAAGCACAGAACATATATGACGCATTTATGGTGCTTCTTCGTTTCTGCAGCTTGTAATCCACTTTCACTGAATGCACAGAGCAGCTGTGACATACTGCTAAACACATCACTGTGTGTCACATGGAGGAAAACGACATCCACACATTTGAGACAACGCGAATGATGATTCATATGCAGTTTATGTGTGAGAAGAGAGTTTAATATGGAGCCCTCACTTAAAATGCCTTTTTTCGTTAGATCAGGAGAAAGCAGGGACTGAAACCAGCTGTTATTCTTCTGAATTACAAAACCATACAGCATCTGAGCGACCTGCAAAACACACACAGAGAGAGAGAGAAGGCATTTAAATATCAAAAACATAACTTAAATTTGTCTTGATACGAGTCTATTTTACATCAGGTTATATAATATTGTATAAATAAATAAACAAATGTATAGGAGAGAGATATACAGATGAACAAGGTTATACAGATATACAAGGAGAGATCATGTGAAATGATAAAAACATTATTTTGATTATAGGTTATATTTTAAAACAAAATTTATACATTATATATATATATATATATATATATATATATATATATATATATATATATATATATATATATATATATATATATATATATATATATATATATATATATTCATCTTGAATATAAAAAATATAATTTTTGTTTGTAATATCTTTGTTTGTAATATCTATTTTACATTATATGTTGTATAACATATATATATATATATATATATATATATATATATATATATATATATATATATATATATATATATAGGAGAGATCATTTGAAATGATAAAAACATTATTTTAATTATGTTATATTTTAAAACAAAATTTATACATGTGTATATATATATATATATATATATATATATATATATATATATAATATATATATATATTATACATATTTAAAATTTGTAATATCTAGTTTCTAATATCCTGTTATACACAGATAGGGAGAGTAAATATTAAAAATCATAATTTATTTTTTAATATCTTGATATTTTATATGTATATATAGTATCTTAATAATATGTTAACTATTTTTTATTCATTATTTGGCACCTTGTAATTCTTAATGTTATATTTTATATTTACTTTTCTTCATTCATTTTATGTAATAATTCTTTGGAAATATTCTAAGTAAACACAATCATTCTTGAAACAGAGAGTAAGAGTTAGTTCAGCTGAACACGGCGAGTCACATGCTATCATGTGAGAGTGTGTGTGTGGTCATGTGACTCACGATCTTGGGGTCGGCAGTGATGTTGTTCAGGTTGCTGTCGTCTCCTCCTGCCTGCTTGTAGAGCGATCGAGCGACTAGTGTGGCCACTTCTGCCAGAGACTGAGTGAGATGAGAGAGAAAGGGCTGAATGAGTGTTCTGTCCATCACATGACCGTATCCGCAGCTGTTACCGTACCTTGGCTGCTTCCGTCTCGTACACCAGCTTCTCCTCTGGACTCAGGTTGGGCGGATATGAGACGTTCAGGTTCTCTGCGTCGTCGTACATGCTCTCGTAGTATCTGTGTCAGTGACAAACAACATGGAACATGTGACCTCAGATGCCTGATTAACATTAGCCGTTTCTGAACACAATGTTTCAGATTTGAGACCTGTTGACGAATGACGTCCGATGGTCTGCCAGCACGAGGCCTGGGATCTGTCGAGCACGCAGGAAGCGCTGGAAGGACGAGGGCGGTAACGGCTGACTGGCAGACGGCTCATTCACCGAGACATTCAGACCAGCTGCTATAGAGTGCATGTTTTTCACCATATCCAACACCTGAGAGAGAGAGAGAGAGTGAGCGGCATGATGGGTAATAGAAGACAAAGCTTCCTCTCCTCTTCACTCACCTCTTCCTCCACACTGCTGCTGTTCATGCGAGATATGGGGTCAGAGTGCATCCAAAGTTCCCGCCCATTGCGCAGACCAACCTGTAAACAAACAGGAAACTGTCTGAGCGTCTGTATGTCACACCTGTTACTAACATGCCACAACTCAAACATGCGGCTGTCGGACTTCCTGTGAAAGCAGCCAGACACACACTATTACCAAATGAACTAAAACCAGCTGACACTCGACAACACGCATCAGAAACAGGAAATGAATGACAGAACAGATCGTGTGAAATATTGTTTAACACTCATGTATAGAATTTGGATTTAAGTGACAGAATGAGCGTCCAATCAAATCAAGTCTGTTATTTGACATTCAATGACATGTAATAAAAAAAAGAATAACTTAATATAAATAAATCAAACAATAATAATATTAATCATAATAAAATATTTATTCATTTATTTCTTTATTTTAATGCAATATTAGTAGCATAGGTTGTTTTCAATGCAATTAAAAATATTAAAATATTCTAAAATAATTATATAAAATAATTTAACAATATTTTACACACAATAATATAAAAATATAGCTATAATATGAGCTATATTATAATTATGTAACTAATAGCTCTAATATTTCAAAATATAATAATAATAATAGAATATAAAGAATTAATCATAATAAAATAATATTAGATATAAATAAATCAAAACACAATAATAATATTATTAAAAGGAAATGATAATAATGATAATAATAATAATAATAGGATATAAAGAAATAGGATTTAATTAAAATATATATATACATATATAAAATACATTTTTAATTTTACCAAATTAGTAGCAGAGACTATTTTCATGGCAAATTAAAATATATAAATAAAGAAAATTAAATAAAGAAAAACTAATAATTTTCATACAACAATATAGAAAATATAGCAATTAAATGAGCTCTTTATTTTTTTATAAATTATAGCTCTAATATTTTAGTAAAAGAAAATAATAACAATAATTATAATAATCAAGGTAATAGAATATAAATAATCATTATATAATAATAATATAATATAAACAAATTGTAATAATAATAATAATAAATACATTATATATAAACCAAGCCACAATAATATTAATATAATAATATATTATAAAATTTTATTTAATGCAATTTAATGAGGCTATTTTCATGGCAAATTAAGATATTAAAATATTCTAAAATAATCATAATCTTCAATAAATAAATAAAATTATATACTAATAATTTACCATATTTTCCATACAACAATATAGAAAATATAACAATTATATAAGCTCTTTAGTTTTTGATAAATTATAGCTCTAATATTTTAATAAAATATTTATAATAATAAAAATAACAGAACATAAGTAAATAATCAAAATAACAATAATAATATTGAATATAAATTAATTAATTGATGAAGGGTTGATCCCGAAATTTGCTCCCTGCTCTTGCACTTTTGCACTTTTGATGGCCTCTGGACAATAAATTCGTTGGAGCTTTTTGATTCACTCTCATGTGCGAATCTTTCACTCTTTTTGATCTTCGCACCACCAGAAACGTTTGGACGTGTGGATGTGTTTGTACCTGCCCGATTTCCAGCATGGAGTGAACATTGTTCAAGTCGATTACAAACTCCTTTCTCTCCATGTCATACACCATTTTCGAGCTGCCAATGTAGTCGAAGGCTTCCTGTGAGAGAGGAAGACAGCTTGGATAAATGAACAGATGCATTCTTCTACTTTTTGTTATTCTGACTCCAGGAGTTTGAACACACATCAGAAATGCCTTCACTTCTGTCTGATAATGAGTCAAGAAAATGTGTAAACGTCAAGGAAGAAAATAAAGACACACTGACCCCTTGGAAGAAGGTGAAGAAAATATTGCGAGGAGGCGGAGCTAGTTGAATGACAGGATAGAGCGCTTGAACGGCGGCCAATAGGGTGACGATCCCAGACACGGTTCCTTCGGCCGCTGGAGCCTCTTGCCAGAAAAACGACCTGCCGTCAAGCTACGAAAGAACAACAAACTTTCATTTCTATTTCTATTTTCATTTATACTTCCGCATTAATATAAGCCAGCTGGAAAACTTCCGGTGAGAGTCATGTTCTGGTGTGTTGAGCATCAGTAGTGTAATACTGAGTTTATAATCAGAATATAGTCACTTAAATAGTCATGCATAGCATTAATTTAGTTATTCAAACATAAGACAGCATAAAAAAATAAATAAAGATGTACCTCAGTGTTCCTCCTCGGCTAAATTCAATTCGACCATCAGTTTTCACACTTTTATGTGAAAAAAAAGCTTCAAAAATTAAATATTTATTGTGCACTTTAGCTAGATTAATTTAATAAAGTGTGCTGAAATCATTGATCTCAGCGCTCGCTTTCTGTGTCATTCATTCACAAGAAAAGTTATTGTTTTTCCATGAGATTTTTTTTGAGTATTTCATACTTCACATTGACAAAATGTATTTTTAAACCTAGTTATTTTATAATGTTTAATATTTAGTCAAAAACGAAGTGAAAAACAATTAGAGGAAATGGCTGATATATGCGCAAATAAATACTACTTTGCTGCCACCTGCTGGTTTAAGTGGTAATTATTGTCTTTTTTAATTTTAAATAAGTGTTTTCTATCAAATGTTGGATTTCCTACATTTTTAAATGTTCGGTTTTACAATGGGGACAATCTCAGAAGGATGAACAAATAATGTTTGTGGTCATCACATTAAAAATAACATTTGAAGTGCTGGAAAATAATGTGTGTGTGTGTCTAATTACAGACACAGCCTTTTTAAACGATCCCAATAGCTTCGTCTTTATTGCAATCAATAAAACTTAGGTAAATATCATAACTGCATTAAAATATGAATATAACATTAAAAAGTCAACCATTGATAGTACTGATGTACAGCGACTACAGAATGAACAGCGAACAGTTCACCGGAAATGCCCGAGCTGGCTTAACGACAACCAGGAAGTAACCGTGAATATAGTCCATTATGTAAAATGACCGCAAATATTCTGTCACCCAGATTTGACAGAACAGATCCTGCTGATGTTGTTCTGGTGGCACATTTCAACATTCGCGATGACCTTCAGTCTGTTTCTCACCCTTGTGGCTGCGATGACGACGCTCACGTTGTCCGCGTGGCCCATGGCGCTGTTGTTGAGGGGCTGAGTGGACGCCCAGACGTTATAATCGCTCAAAGGGTCACACAGGACTTCTGAAAGGATGCAAACATATTAACATTTAGCAAAACATTCTCTATACAAGTACAGGTTTTCCAAGACTGTGTGAATCTTGTTTCTGAATTAAAATAAGATATTTAATAATTTTTAGCTAACTTAAAGCATGAAGTCATCTTGTGCACTGTGATGAATCCAGTGCTCTGATGTACCTGGGTTGATGCTGAATCTGGTCTGCAGGTCTGTGCGTCTCATGCACGTCACGGTGTCGGTCACGGCGTGCATGTGTGAGAAGAGCTGCATCGCACACAGCGGGTACTGAGGAGCGCTCCCGTTCAGACGCAGGTTATGATCCTCATAACACTAAACAAACACATAAATGTTATGCCAGTCTTGATGTGGTTTTTGTTCTCTACTAGAGCAGGTTGATTATTTTCGTCATATTCTCCATTGTTGCAGCTCCTCTCTTCCCAGTCTGTCAGTAACGCTCTGTTTAGTTCCTGTCTCTATGAAGCCCCTCCTTCTGAAAAGCACAATGTGCTCTGATTGGTCGCTGGAGCAGTGTGTTGTGATTGGTGTTTGGGAAATGTCCCGCCCCTTACCATAACCACCAGTTTCAACACACTACTAACTAACTCACCCAGGCCCCGCCCCTTTATTCTGCACATTAATTATTTAAATGAGGAATATTGTGAAGAAAGCTCAAGACTACAATGGAAACACTGATATAGAGAATGACACACCTTACGGATGACCTGAGTCTGATTCTCGTCTTTCAGAGCAAACACAGGGAAAGCAAAGTCTTCATAGGACAGTCCGTTCCCGAGAGGATTCCACGTGGTCACGTTACAGTTTGCTAGTTCAGGACCGTACTTTGCAGAATACACTCCTGAAACATGAGAAATTCACAGTCATACAGACATAGAAGAATATGGAAAAGTGTGTATCTCCATTCTATCTTTATTTCATCATGTAAGTTCTTCACAAGCTCATTATAAAAAACTTTTAAAAGCATGTTAAATTAATTCTGATGTCACATTCATAAAAGACAATCACATTTCACTTCTGTCTTGTAATATCCAATATATAGTCACACACACACACACACACCTGTGTTCTGGTTGGGGCAGGTTGTGTGAGGTGAGAAGTTTTCAGCAAGGCCTGTTCTTGAGACGATCACAGCGACTCCAGCCACTCTGGACGAGTTCTTCATTCTCAACATGACCGACCTGGAGAAACACAAGAGATCAGACACACAGACAGATGACACACACACACACACACACAATTTTCATGTTGCGATTAATTGCTGAAGCTTTTATCATGGTATACGGTATTATCCTGATATTGAAATAAAGTTGCAAAAAAAAAAAGTGTATATATATATATATATATATATATATATATATATATATATATATATATATATATATATATATATATATATATATATATATCCCAAACAGATTAAAGTGCAAAAGAATATGCGATAAAGAACAACAGGAAACACTTTACGATAAGGTCTCATTATTTAATGCATTAACTAAGATTAAGCAACAGCTTCATTTGTTACAGAAAGTATTATTTTTTGTCAATGTTAGTTAAGAATACAACTGATCATTGTTAGTTTTATCTCAGGACCATTAAATAAGTTATTTTGATTTTAGTAATTTTATTAAACAGTAACTAAGAATAATTAATGCTTTAAGTATTTTCACTGTCAGTTTGGTAATAATGAATTAACATGTTAACTAATGAAGCTGTATGTCTCAAAGTTTTACTGAACAATAACAAATAATCAGAACATTTCTAATCATTAGGGCATGTTGTAGTCCAGATTAAAATATAAAAATGTTTAAGTTTGAAAATAAATAGCCTATTAAGTCATTAAGTATTTGGTGCTGTGATGAACAATATTGAGATTACAAAAAAATGATTGGCTGTTTGAAGCATTTTAAAAACTTCACTAGTGCAGCTGCTTTGTTTATGGGGTTTCCGGGGTAACCGCTGCATTTCTGCTGTTCCATCAGTGCCCTCTGCTGTCAGAGAGTAATCGTGCGCTTTCATTCAGCGCGTTTCCTTTCCGTCATGTGCTTCTCATGCACGTTGGGCTTGTTTACATCTGAGCGCGTGTCCGTTTGACGCAGAATACAGCGGTGTTGTGCATTTTATACGCTTGATGGGGAAAGTATTCTTAAATGCATTATACAAATTTTAATAATTGGTAATAAATTATTATTTACAGTATTTTGAAATGCCACTATAACAATATCTTGCATATTCATTATCGTGATATATTGCATTACAGAATATCGGCACACGTCTAACACACACACACACAGATGTGTCAGCACCTGCTGAAGAAGGCCGTCTCCATGATGACCATGTAGGGAGGATGTGGTCCAGTGTTGAGGATCCAGTCCAGGTCTGATTCGCTCTCCAGCACATGGAGAACACCCGTGTCTCCTGACATTGACGCTGAGAGACAAACGCAGCATGTGAGGCCGTACAGTACAGTGAGTGTGTTCATATGGTGTTAAATCAATAATCAGCGCTGATGGACTCACACTGGCAGCCGATCTGATGTGTGGCGTTCAGCAGCCGGACACACGGAACCGTGTCATTGAGTTCAACGTAGATCTTCTGTTCCACTGAGCTGCAGCTCACGCCTACAGCGAGAGACACACACATGAGATACACGAGACACACACAGGACACATACATGACACACATATGACACATACATCACACACACAATACACAATGACACACACATGACATACATGACACATACATCACACACAAGACACAACACATACATGACAAAAACGATACACAATGACACACAAGACATACATGGCACACACAAGACACACACGATACACAATGACACACATGACACGACATACACAAGACAAAACATACATGACACATACATGACACAGATGGTACATACATGACACATACATGACACACACAACAAAAAATGACACAACATCCATGACACACAACACATACATGACACACATGACACACACGACACACACATGACACACACGACACACACATGACACACACATGACACACACGACACACACATGACACACACGACACACAGATGACACACACAACATACATGACACACACAATACATGATGACACACACAACACATAGATGACACACACAACATACATGACACATGACACGACATACATGACACACAACAGACATGACACACACAATACATGATGACACACAACATACAGGACACACGACACATACAATGACAACACATACATGACACACAACATACACGACACACACAACACACAGATGACACACACAACATACATGACATATGACACGACATACATGACACACAACACATACATGACACACAACACATACATGACACACAACAGACATGACACACACAACATACACATGACACACAACACACACGACACAGATGACACACACAACATACATGACACACACGATACATGATGACACACAACACATACATGACACACACACAACATACATGACACACACAACATACATGACACACAACACATACATGACACACACACAACATACATGACACACACAACATACATGACACACACAACATACATGACACACACGATACATGATGACACACAACATACAGGACACATGACACATGACATAGATGACACAACATACACATGACAAACACAACATACACATGACACACACAACATACATATGACACACACAACATACATGACACACACAACATACATGACACACATGATACATGATGACACACAACATACAGGACACAGACATGACACACAACATACACATGACACACACAACATACATGACACACAACATACATGACACACACACAACATACATGACACACACAACATACATGACACACACAACACACACAACACATAGATGACACACACAACATACATGACATATGACACGACATACATGACAACACATACATGACACACAACAGACATGACACACACAACATACACATGACACACACAACACACACGACACAGATGACACACACAACATACATGACACACACGATACATGATGACACACAACACATACATGACACACAACACATACATGACACACAACACATACATGACACACAACACATACATGACACACAACACATACATGACACACAACACATACATGACACACAACACATACATGACACACACAACATACATGACACACACGATACATGACACACACAACATACATGACACACACGATACATGATGACACAACATACAGGACACATGACACATGACATAGATGACACAACACAGACATGACACACAACATACACATGACAAACACAACATACACATGACAAACACAACATACACATGACACACACAACATACATGACACACACAACACATGACACACATGATACATGATGACACACAACATACAGGACACAGACATGACACACAACATACACATGACACACACAACATACATGACACACGACATACACATGACACACACACAACATACATGACACACACAACACATAGATGACACACACAACATACATGACATATGACACGACATACATGACACACAACACATACATGACACACAACAGACATGACACACACAACATACACATGACACACAACACACACAACACAGATGACACACACAACATACATGACACACACGATACATGATGACACACAACATACATGACACACAACACATACATGACACACACACAACATACATGACACACACAACATACATGACACACACAACATACATGACACACACAACATACATGACACACACGATACATGATGACACACAACATACAGGACACATGACACATGACATAGATGACACAACACAGACATGACACACAACATACACATGACAAACACAACATACACATGACACACACAACATACATGACACACAACATACATGACACACATGATACATGATGACACACAACATACAGGACACAGACATGACACACGACATACACATGACACACACACAACATACATGACACACACAACACACAGATGACACACACAACATACATGACATATGACACGACATACATGACACACAACACATACATGACACACAACAGACATGACACACACAACATACACATGACACACACAACACACACGACACAGATGACACACACAACATACATGACACACACGATACATGATGACACACAACATACATGACACACAACACATACATGACACACACACAACATACATGACACACACAACATACATGACACACACAACATACATGACACACACAACATACATGACACACAACATACATGACACACAACATACAGGACACATGACATAGATGACACAACACAGACATGACACACAACATACACATGACAAACACAACATACACATGACACACACAACATACATGACACACAACATACATGACACACATGATACATGATGACACACAACATACAGGACACAGACATGACACACAACATACACATGACACACACAACATACATGACACACACACAACATACATGACACACGACATACACATGACACACACACAACATACATGACACACACAACATACATGACACACACAACATACATGACACACACGATACATGATGAAACACAACATACAGGACACATGACACACAACATACATGACACAACACATACATGACACAGACATGACACACACAACATACATGACACACACAACATACACATGACACACACAATACATGATTAAACACGGAATACATGACACATGCAACACACACGACACACACACTGCTACTCATCATCTTCTCAACACTATGTACGCTATATATATATATATCTGCCCACTGATTCCTATTTGGACCTAATTTATTTAGTTGTGTATTTATTGTGATTATCCTGTTGACCTGATAAAACATCAAAATACAATCTTTTTAAAAATTATGAAATAGATATTTATAAATAATTATGACCATTAAATTCTAATAATAGTATAACATTAAAGCATAATGTTCAGCGAAATTGAACCATTCTGACTTTATGAAACATACAAACTTTCAGAAATGACAAACTTTTTTCTATACAAACTTTTAGAAAATATAACAAACTATTTATGATAATAATTTAGGATAATTAATAGTGACAGTAAATAGTGAGATCTCATTTTTCCAAACATGTACAAACACATCAGAGGTGATGAAATCATAATAATCGTCAGCTTTATGAAGTAAATGATGATAACACCACTGTACTTTCGGTCCTCACTGAGCACAAGCATGTTTCATGGTAATTACATGTTACTTCAAGGTACTTTACAGAATATAATGTTGTCACCATGGTAAATGAACATGAATCAGGCTTTTACCATGGTACTTTTGGTAACTTCTTTGTTAGTGCTGTGTCACCGATTAGACTCGCTCAGTCACTAATTCTACCGTACATTAACATCCACACACTCTTATTATGATATTAAACTAATATGAATATATTAATAATACATATTTATATTTAAAGAGGAATTTATTTCAATTTCAGGCCTGAACGAGTGAACAATAATCATCATCTCGTGACCGCTTAAACACACAGTTAAACCTTAAACAATCATATTTATACTCACACGTGTAAAATAAAGCGGTAATTAGAAGCTTGACGCAGTTTATTGATATTAATTTTTCCATCTTCCTCATTTACAGATCAGCAGTGTGAAACTGAGGCAGCGCTTGTTTTCTTCCGGTTCCGGCTCTCTTGTTCGGCGCGTGAGACTCAGCGCGCCCGCGGATCCACAGCGACACCCGCAGGCGGAAGCGCGTCATTGCAGCAGATGAGCGCGTGAGTGTCTCAAGTGATTCTGAATCATGTGGAAATCTAAATATGCGCACACAAATAATAAAACAGGTGGTTTTATCATTTGAAAAACACGAATCACTCACTTTTCATTTATATAAAGCCACATGACAATTTTATTCAGTTCTAATTTTATTTTTTACAATAAACACAAGCAATGCTTGAGCACAATTTGAGAAAACAGACATAAAAAAGAAATTAAAAAGCTTTAAAATTATGGAAGGATGGATGCAGGGATGAGGGAGGGAGGGATTGATGGATGGATGCATGAATGGATGGAGGGATTGATGAATGGATGTAGGGGGGAATTGATGGATGGATGGATTTTAGAAGGATGGATGGATGGATGGATGGATGGATGGATGGGTTGAGGGAGGTAGGGAGGGAGGGGGTTATAGATAGATAGATAGATAGATCCCTGAGGAGGAAATGAGAAAAATACTTTGGACACTAGGATGTAGATGAAGTCTATAATAAAGCTTGATTTGTGAACTCATGCTGGTTGTTAATCATGAATGAATCACTGAATGCAGAAGTATTGACAGATCTCAGCAAACCAAGAGCTCTGCTGATGATCTTCTTCAGCTGATTTTAGCAGGAGAGTGAAGATTATAAACGCTAACAGTGCGAGTACAAATCCAACCACTAACCCCAGGAAAAACTTCCAACAAAGTATTTTCTTAATGTGATCTGAAGAAAGTTCTCTGCTCCTCTTCTTTCTTCCAGATTTCCAGGTCCTTCTTTTCTATTTCGTCTCTTTCAGTTCTCTTCTTCTCCTCCTCAATCTCTCTTTTCAGCAGTCTTCTCATATTCTCCTGCTCTTTCTTCAGAGATGCTCTGAACCGTTTCAGTCTCTCTGGGATCGGAACATTACAAACACTCTTTGCTCCTGAGAAAAAAATGAATCTCTATTATTATTTGGCTCACTGTGTGTGTACGATACATAGAGATCACAGGATAAAGTTACACAAAAACATTAGGCCTACATGTTATTTAACATGGCTTTTTCCATACAAACAAATCCTTCCGAATACAAGGATAATGAAATAATGCATCTATAAATTAATAATGCATCTTATAAATTTAATTACCTTCGTTGGACATGTTTTCTGGTTCGGTGTGGTTATGATGTGTTTCTTGACTTGTTTGACTGGTTTATGATGGGCAGGACTTACAGAACAAAACTAACCATGAATGTCACATGTTGACGCTTTAGATCTCCATTGTTCACAAAAGGATGTTTATTGACTGAATTAAATGAAATAAAAATAAATGCATTTATGTTTAATTGCTGTTTCATAAAATAGCTTATATATGCAAGTGTTACTTTAATTACATTTGTTTGTTCGCATCCACTAGAAGGACACTAGAAGGTGATCATGTTTCAGAAATTAACTGACATCACATTGTCGTATTTGCATACAATTATTTGCATTTTGTTTTTTAAATTTGCATTGCAGGATTACAGACTAACATAAGTGAAAGTATAAGACTTCACAAAATGAGATATAACAATTAGTGCTACATTAAAAAAAAAAAAAAACAGCAATACAATTTAACAGTTATTTTTTTACTCAAATAATATTGGATTAAAACATGCTTTAAAAGTGTATGCTTTACCATATCTACAGCATATGACACCATATCTACACAATAGAAGTAATGCGACACTCACCCAAACACAAACACCAGTATCAGAAAAGTTGAGTTGTTTTTACTTCATTTTATATTGCTGATATTTAGGCTTTAATTTCTACAAGCTTGAATTGAGTACATTGTATATTGAGTATATACAAGTTACTTTGTATTTTTGCCTGAACTTTTTCCATGTAGAAATTACACTTTTTTTCTGTATTATTTACTTCATTACGAAATCATATTTATCAGTGTAAGTTTAAGGATTATTAAACAGATAACATTTTCAGTTCTAAAAATGGAGGTCATTTTACTCTCTATCCTAAACCTGTTTCGGAGCAGGTTATGTTCCAGGGTTAGATTACTAGGTACACAACTCTCAGCTTCAGAGGTATCCAGAACAAACATGTCTGATGAGACTCCAAAGGGCGTGACAGAACAGATAACTCATAATAGTATATTTAAACTTATATATAGTTTACAATGATAAAACATTATTATAACATAAACCAATGTTTATTTTATTTTACTTCACAAATCTTAACACCAACATTTTCTCATCTCACATTTTGTTGATATAGAATTAAAAGGTTCACTCTTTTCTTATGCTTCTCAACATTTTTTGTGTAATATAAAATATATATTTCTTCTCAGAAATATATAGGGGACTCTGAGCTGGGCAGAACCAACAGGGCACAGGGGACTCTGAGCTGGGTAGAACCAGCGGGACCACAGGGGACTCTGAGCTGGGAAGAACTAGCAGGGCACAGGGGACTCTGAGCTGGGTAGAACCAGCGGGAGCACAGGGGACTCTGAGCTGGGCAGAACCAGCGGGACCACAGGGGGACTCTGAGCTGGGAAGAACTAGCAGGGCACAGGGGACTCTGAGCTGGGCAGAACCAACAGGGCACAGGGGACTCTGAGCTGGGTAGAACCAGCGGGAGCACAGGGAACTCTGAGCTGGGCAGAACCAACAGGGCACAGGGGACTCTGAGCTGGGTAGAACCAGCGGGACCACAGGGGACTCTGAGCTGGGAAGAACTAGCAGGGCACAGGGGACTCTGAGCTGGGTAGAACCAGTGGGACCACAGGGGACTCTGAGCTGGGAAGAACTAGCAGGGCACAGGGGACTCTGAGCTGGGTAGAACCAGTGGGACCACAGGGGACTCTGAGCTGGGTAGAACCAGCGGGACCACAGGGGACTCTGAGCTGGGTAGAACCAGCGGGACCACAGGGGACTCTGAGCTGGGAAGAACTAGCAGGGCACAGGGGACTCTGAGCTGGGCAGAACCAGCGGGACCACAGGGGACTCTGAGCTGGGAAGAACTAGCAGGGCACAGGGGACTCTGAGCTGGGTAGAACCAGTGGGACCACAGGGGACTCTGAGCTGGGTAGAACCAGTGGGACCACAGGGGACTCTGAGCTGGGTAGAACCAGTGGGACCACAGGGGACTCTGAGCTGGGTAGAACCAGTGGGACCACAGGGGACTCTGAGCTGGGTAGAACCAGTGGGACCACAGGGGACTCTGAGCTGGGTAGAACCAGCGGGACCACAGGGGACTCTGAGCTGGGAAGAACTAGCAGGGCACAGGGGACTCTGAGCTGGGTAGAACCAGTGGGACCACAGGGGACTCTGAGCTGGGTAGAACCAGTGGGACCACAGGGGACTCTGAGCTGGGTAGAACCAGCGGGACCACAGGGGACTCTGAGCTGGGAAGAACTAGCAGGGCACAGGGGACTCTGAGCTGGGCAGAACCAGCGGGACCACAGGGGACTCTGAGCTGGGAAGAACTAGCAGGGCACAGGGGACTCTGAGCTGGGTAGAACCAGTGGGACCACAGGGGACTCTGAGCCGGACAGAACCAGCAGGGCACAGGGGACTCTGAGCTGGGCAGAACCAGCGGGACCACAGGGGACTCTGAGCTGGACAGAACCAGCGGGAGCACAGGGGACTCTGAGCTGGGCAGAACCAGCGGGACCACAGGGGACTCTGAGCTGGGCAGAACCAACAGGGCACAGGGGACTCTGAGCTGGGTAGAACCAGCGGGACCACAGGGGACTCTGAGCTGGGAAGAACCAGCGGGACCACAGGGGACTCTGA
Organism: Chanodichthys erythropterus; assembly: GCF_024489055.1. Classification (NCBI taxonomy): domain Eukaryota; kingdom Metazoa; phylum Chordata; class Actinopteri; order Cypriniformes; family Xenocyprididae; genus Chanodichthys; species Chanodichthys erythropterus. The sequence goes on from NC_090236.1 coordinate 14,130,928, forward strand.
GCTGGGCAGAACCAGCGGGACCACAGGGGACTCTGAGCTGGACAGAACCAGCGGGAGCACAGGGGACTCTGAGCTGGGCAGAACCAGCGGGAGCACAGGGAACTCTGAGCTGGGCAGAACCAGCGGGACCACAGGGGACTCTGAGCTGGGCAGAACCAGCGGGACCACAGGGGACTCTGAGCTGGGCAGAACCAGCGGGACCACAGGGAACTCTGAGCTGGGCAGAACCAACAGGGCACAGGGGACTCTGAGCTGGGTAGAACCAGTGGGACCACAGGGGACTCTGAGCTGGGAAGAACCAACAGGGCACAGGGGACTCTGAGCTGGGCAGAACCAGCGGGACCACAGGGGGACTCTGAGCTGGGCAGAACCAGCGGGAGCACAGGGAACTCTGAGCTGGGCAGAACCAGTGGGACCACAGGGGACTCTGAGCTGGGCAGAACCAGCGGGACCACAGGGAACTCTGAGCTGGGCAGAACCAGCGGGACCACAGGGGACTCTGAGCTGGGCAGAACCAGCGGGACCACAGGGGACTCTGAGCTGGGCAGAACCAGCGGGACCACAGGGAACTCTGAGCTGGGCAGAACCAACAGGGCACAGGGGACTCTGAGCTGGGTAGAACCAGTGGGACCACAGGGGACTCTGAGCTGGGAAGAACCAACAGGGCACAGGGGACTCTGAGCTGGGCAGAACCAGCGGGACCACAGGGGGACTCTGAGCTGGGCAGAACCAGCGGGAGCACAGGGGACTCTGAGCTGGGCAGAACCAGCGGGACCACAGGGGACTCTGAGCTGGGCAGAACCAGCGGGAGCACCTGGGGACTCTGAGCTGGGCAGAACCAGCGGGAGCACAGGGGACTCTGAGCTGGGCAGAACCAACAGGGCACAGGGGACTCTGAGCTGGGTAGAACCAGTGGGACCACAGGGGACTCTGAGCTGGGAAGAACCAACAGGGCACAGGGGACTCTGAGCTGGGTAGAACCAGTGGGACCACAGGGGACTCTGAGCTGGGCAGAACCAGCAGGGCACAGGGGACTCTGAGCTGGGCAGAACCAGCGGGAGCACAGGGGACTCTGAGCTGGGCAGAACCAGCGGGAGCACAGGGGACTCTGAGCTGGGCAGAACCAGCGGGAGCACAGGGGACTCTGAGCTGGGCAGAACCAACAGGGCACAGGGGACTCTGAGCTGGGTAGAACCAGTGGGACCACAGGGGACTCTGAGCTGGGAAGAACCAACAGGGCACAGGGGACTCTGAGCTGGGTAGAACCAGTGGGACCACAGGGGACTCTGAGCTGGGAAGAACCAACAGGGCACAGGGGACTCTGAGCTGGGTAGAACCAGTGGGACCACAGGGGACTCTGAGCTGGGAAGAACCAACAGGGCACAGGGGACTCTGAGCTGGGTAGAACCAGTGGGACCACAGGGGACTCTGAGCTGGGCAGAACCAGCAGGGCACAGGGGACTCTGAGCTGGGCAGAACCAGCGGGACCACAGGGGGACTCTGAGCTGGGCAGAACCAGCGGGAGCACAGGGGACTCTGAGCTGGGCAGAACCAACAGGGCACAGGGGACTCTGAGCTGGGTAGAACCAGTGGGACCACAGGGGACTCTGAGCTGGGCAGAACCAGCAGGGCACAGGGGACTCTGAGCTGGGCAGAACCAATAGGGCACAGGGAACTCTGAGCTGGGCAGAACCAACAGGGCACAGGGGACTCTGAGCTGGGTAGAACCAGTGGGACCACAGGGGACTCTGAGCTGGGAAGAACCAACAGGGCACAGGGGACTCTGAGCTGGGCAGAACCAGCGGGACCACAGGGGACTCTGAGCTGGGAAGAACTAGCAGGGCACAGGGGACTCTGAGCTGGGCAGAACCAACAGGGCACAGGGGACTCTGAGCTGGGTAGAACCAGCGGGAGCACAGGGAACTCTGAGCTGGGAAGAACTAGCAGGGCACAGGGGACTCTGAGCTGGGCAGAACCAACAGGGCACAGGGGACTCTGAGCTGGGTAGAACCAGCGGGAGCACAGGGAACTCTGAGCTGGGCAGAACCAACAGGGCACAGGGGACTCTGAGCTGGGTAGAACCAGCGGGACCACAGGGGACTCTGAGCTGGGAAGAACTAGCAGGGCACAGGGGACTCTGAGCTGGGCAGAACCAGCGGGACCACAGGGGGACTCTGAGCTGGGAAGAACTAGCAGGGCACAGGGGACTCTGAGCTGGGTAGAACCAGTGGGACCACAGGGGACTCTGAGCCGGACAGAACCAGCAGGGCACAGGGGACTCTGAGCTGGGCAGAACCAGCGGGACCACAGGGGACTCTGAGCTGGACAGAACCAGCGGGAGCACAGGGGACTCTGAGCTGGGCAGAACCAGCGGGACCACAGGGGACTCTGAGCTGGGCAGAACCAACAGGGCACAGGGGACTCTGAGCTGGGTAGAACCAGCGGGACCACAGGGGACTCTGAGCTGGGAAGAACCAGCGGGACCACAGGGGACTCTGAGCTGGGCAGAACCAGCGGGACCACAGGGGACTCTGAGCTGGACAGAACCAGCGGGAGCACAGGGGACTCTGAGCTGGGCAGAACCAGCGGGACCACAGGGGACTCTGAGCTGGGAAGAACTAGCAGGGCACAGGGGACTCTGAGCTGGGCAGAACCAACAGGGCACAGGGGACTCTGAGCTGGGTAGAACCAGCGGGAGCACAGGGAACTCTGAGCTGGGAAGAACTAGCAGGGCACAGGGGACTCTGAGCTGGGCAGAACCAACAGGGCACAGGGGACTCTGAGCTGGGTAGAACCAGCGGGAGCACAGGGAACTCTGAGCTGGGCAGAACCAACAGGGCACAGGGGACTCTGAGCTGGGTAGAACCAGCGGGACCACAGGGGACTCTGAGCTGGGAAGAACTAGCAGGGCACAGGGGACTCTGAGCTGGGCAGAACCAGCGGGACCACAGGGGGACTCTGAGCTGGGAAGAACTAGCAGGGCACAGGGGACTCTGAGCTGGGCAGAACCAACAGGGCACAGGGGACTCTGAGCTGGGTAGAACCAGCGGGAGCACAGGGAACTCTGAGCTGGGCAGAACCAACAGGGCACAGGGGACTCTGAGCTGGGTAGAACCAGCGGGACCACAGGGGACTCTGAGCTGGGAAGAACTAGCAGGGCACAGGGGACTCTGAGCTGGGCAGAACCAGCGGGACCACAGGGGGACTCTGAGCTGGGAAGAACTAGCAGGGCACAGGGGACTCTGAGCTGGGTAGAACCAGTGGGACCACAGGGGACTCTGAGCCGGACAGAACCAGCAGGGCACAGGGGACTCTGAGCTGGGCAGAACCAGCGGGACCACAGGGGACTCTGAGCTGGACAGAACCAGCGGGAGCACAGGGGACTCTGAGCTGGGCAGAACCAGCGGGACCACAGGGGACTCTGAGCTGGGCAGAACCAACAGGGCACAGGGGACTCTGAGCTGGGTAGAACCAGCGGGACCACAGGGGACTCTGAGCTGGGAAGAACCAGCGGGACCACAGGGGACTCTGAGCTGGGCAGAACCAGCGGGACCACAGGGGACTCTGAGCTGGACAGAACCAGCGGGAGCACAGGGGACTCTGAGCTGGGCAGAACCAGCGGGACCACAGGGGACTCTGAGCTGGGCAGAACCAGCGGGACCACAGGGAACTCTGAGCTGGGCAGAACCAACAGGGCACAGGGGACTCTGAGCTGGGTAGAACCAGTGGGACCACAGGGGACTCTGAGCTGGGAAGAACCAACAGGGCACAGGGGACTCTGAGCTGGGCAGAACCAGCGGGACCACAGGGGGACTCTGAGCTGGGCAGAACCAGCGGGAGCACAGGGAACTCTGAGCTGGGCAGAACCAGTGGGACCACAGGGGACTCTGAGCTGGGCAGAACCAGCGGGACCACAGGGGGACTCTGAGCTGGGCAGAACCAGCGGGAGCACAGGGGACTCTGAGCTGGGCAGAACCAACAGGGCACAGGGGACTCTGAGCTGGGTAGAACCAGTGGGACCACAGGGGACTCTGAGCTGGGCAGAACCAACAGGGCACAGGGGACTCTGAGCTGGGTAGAACCAGTGGGACCACAGGGGACTCTGAGCTGGGAAGAACCAACAGGGCACAGGGGACTCTGAGCTGGGTAGAACCAGTGGGACCACAGGGGACTCTGAGCTGGGCAGAACCAGCAGGGCACAGGGGACTCTGAGCTGGGCAGAACCAGCGGGACCACAGGGGGACTCTGAGCTGGGCAGAACCAGCGGGAGCACAGGGGACTCTGAGCTGGGCAGAACCAACAGGGCACAGGGGACTCTGAGCTGGGTAGAACCAGTGGGACCACAGGGGACTCTGAGCTGGGAAGAACCAACAGGGCACAGGGGACTCTGAGCTGGGCAGAACCAGCGGGACCACAGGGGACTCTGAGCTGGGAAGAACTAGCAGGGCACAGGGGACTCTGAGCTGGGCAGAACCAACAGGGCACAGGGGACTCTGAGCTGGGTAGAACCAGCGGGAGCACAGGGAACTCTGAGCTGGGAAGAACTAGCAGGGCACAGGGGACTCTGAGCTGGGCAGAACCAACAGGGCACAGGGGACTCTGAGCTGGGTAGAACCAGCGGGAGCACAGGGAACTCTGAGCTGGGCAGAACCAACAGGGCACAGGGGACTCTGAGCTGGGTAGAACCAGCGGGACCACAGGGGACTCTGAGCTGGGAAGAACTAGCAGGGCACAGGGGACTCTGAGCTGGGCAGAACCAGCGGGACCACAGGGGGACTCTGAGCTGGGAAGAACTAGCAGGGCACAGGGGACTCTGAGCTGGGTAGAACCAGTGGGACCACAGGGGACTCTGAGCCGGACAGAACCAGCAGGGCACAGGGGACTCTGAGCTGGGCAGAACCAGCGGGACCACAGGGGACTCTGAGCTGGACAGAACCAGCGGGAGCACAGGGGACTCTGAGCTGGGCAGAACCAGCGGGACCACAGGGGACTCTGAGCTGGGCAGAACCAACAGGGCACAGGGGACTCTGAGCTGGGTAGAACCAGCGGGACCACAGGGGACTCTGAGCTGGGAAGAACCAGCGGGACCACAGGGGACTCTGAGCTGGGCAGAACCAGCGGGACCACAGGGGACTCTGAGCTGGACAGAACCAGCGGGAGCACAGGGGACTCTGAGCTGGGCAGAACCAGCGGGACCACAGGGGACTCTGAGCTGGGAAGAACTAGCAGGGCACAGGGGACTCTGAGCTGGGCAGAACCAACAGGGCACAGGGGACTCTGAGCTGGGTAGAACCAGCGGGAGCACAGGGAACTCTGAGCTGGGAAGAACTAGCAGGGCACAGGGGACTCTGAGCTGGGCAGAACCAACAGGGCACAGGGGACTCTGAGCTGGGTAGAACCAGCGGGAGCACAGGGAACTCTGAGCTGGGCAGAACCAACAGGGCACAGGGGACTCTGAGCTGGGTAGAACCAGCGGGACCACAGGGGACTCTGAGCTGGGAAGAACTAGCAGGGCACAGGGGACTCTGAGCTGGGCAGAACCAGCGGGACCACAGGGGGACTCTGAGCTGGGAAGAACTAGCAGGGCACAGGGGACTCTGAGCTGGGCAGAACCAACAGGGCACAGGGGACTCTGAGCTGGGTAGAACCAGCGGGAGCACAGGGAACTCTGAGCTGGGCAGAACCAACAGGGCACAGGGGACTCTGAGCTGGGTAGAACCAGCGGGACCACAGGGGACTCTGAGCTGGGAAGAACTAGCAGGGCACAGGGGACTCTGAGCTGGGCAGAACCAGCGGGACCACAGGGGGACTCTGAGCTGGGAAGAACTAGCAGGGCACAGGGGACTCTGAGCTGGGTAGAACCAGTGGGACCACAGGGGACTCTGAGCCGGACAGAACCAGCAGGGCACAGGGGACTCTGAGCTGGGCAGAACCAGCGGGACCACAGGGGACTCTGAGCTGGACAGAACCAGCGGGAGCACAGGGGACTCTGAGCTGGGCAGAACCAGCGGGACCACAGGGGACTCTGAGCTGGGCAGAACCAGCAGGGCACAGGGGACTCTGAGCTGGGTAGAACCAGCGGGACCACAGGGGACTCTGAGCTGGGAAGAACCAGCGGGACCACAGGGGACTCTGAGCTGGGCAGAACCAGCGGGACCACAGGGGACTCTGAGCTGGACAGAACCAGCGGGAGCACAGGGGACTCTGAGCTGGGCAGAACCAGCGGGACCACAGGGGACTCTGAGCTGGGCAGAACCAGCGGGACCACAGGGAACTCTGAGCTGGGCAGAACCAACAGGGCACAGGGGACTCTGAGCTGGGTAGAACCAGTGGGACCACAGGGGACTCTGAGCTGGGAAGAACCAACAGGGCACAGGGGACTCTGAGCTGGGCAGAACCAGCGGGACCACAGGGGGACTCTGAGCTGGGCAGAACCAGCGGGAGCACAGGGAACTCTGAGCTGGGCAGAACCAGTGGGACCACAGGGGACTCTGAGCTGGGCAGAACCAGCGGGACCACAGGGGGACTCTGAGCTGGGCAGAACCAGCGGGAGCACAGGGGACTCTGAGCTGGGCAGAACCAACAGGGCACAGGGGACTCTGAGCTGGGTAGAACCAGTGGGACCACAGGGGACTCTGAGCTGGGCAGAACCAACAGGGCACAGGGGACTCTGAGCTGGGTAGAACCAGTGGGACCACAGGGGACTCTGAGCTGGGAAGAACCAACAGGGCACAGGGGACTCTGAGCTGGGTAGAACCAGTGGGACCACAGGGGACTCTGAGCTGGGCAGAACCAGCAGGGCACAGGGGACTCTGAGCTGGGCAGAACCAGCGGGACCACAGGGGGACTCTGAGCTGGGCAGAACCAGCGGGAGCACAGGGGACTCTGAGCTGGGCAGAACCAACAGGGCACAGGGGACTCTGAGCTGGGTAGAACCAGTGGGACCACAGGGGACTCTGAGCTGGGCAGAACCAGCAGGGCACAGGGGACTCTGAGCTGGGCAGAACCAATAGGGCACAGGGAACTCTGAGCTGGGCAGAACCAACAGGGCACAGGGGACTCTGAGCTGGGTAGAACCAGTGGGACCACAGGGGACTCTGAGCTGGGAAGAACCAACAGGGCACAGGGGACTCTGAGCTGGGTAGAACCAGTGGGACCACAGGGGACTCTGAGCTGGGAAGAACCAGCAGGGCACAGGGGACTCTGAGCTGGGCAGAACCAGCAGGGCACAGTGGACTCTGAGCTGGGAAGAACCAGCAGGGCACAGGGGACTCTGAGCTGGGAAGAACCAGCAGGGCACAGGGGACTCTGAGCTGGGCAGAACCAGCAGGGCACAGTGGACTCTGAGCTGGGCAGAACCAGCGGGAGCACAGGGGACTCTGAGCTGGGCAGAACCAGGGTGATGGCTGGCTGGGCTCTTGGTCTGGAGTGGGGCTGGTAAAGTCCTTCGGTGGACCTATAGTGAAAGCCGAAGCATTATTCACTAGCACCCACTCTACAAAAGCGGAGTGCCTTGGACTGCTCGCTGATGCTGGTTATGTAAAAAATGCAGATAGTGAGTGAGAATGATCCTTCTGCTCAAGGCAGAGCAGTTGGATGGCACGTAGGTCCATTAGTGATGGGGGGAAAGAAAAAAATGGCACAAAAAAACTGCTTTAGGTCTCGCGTTTTGTTACTATTTGCTGGTCAGTAAACACGACAATAGTGAATTCAATATATAGACTTTAATTAGCTGACACAGAATACAGGAACAGGAAGGATAGACATTAACCTAACATGCAACATTAACGCAAGACAAAACACTAGGGAGAACTAAGGGCTTAAACATAAAAGGAGTAGTAATTAAGGTAAAACAGAACAGGTGCGGGATGAATTAGTAACCAAAGAAACTACCCATGAACAAACAGAACCGAAACCAAACCAGAACATAGACGTTACACCTGAACCAAGTTTAGTGTTTTTTTCTTTCCTCATATTTAATATATTCAAAAATATAAAATATTTTCCTCATATTTTGACAGTATTAAAAACAAATATCATCTCCGGACATCACTTTTGGACAATAATGTATAACTCAATAATTTAATAATCAATGTAAGTAAATAACAATCTTATTGTTTATGTTAGTTCACAGTGCAATAACTATCATTACCACATACAACTTTTGATTTTAAAAATATATTAGTAAATGTTGAAATTAACATTCATTGTTAGTTCCTGTTAACTAATGTTAACAAATGAAACCTGTGTAAAAAGTGTAAAATGTTAGCCAAGAATTCTTTAAGGAAGATTTTCCTTAAGGAGGAAATGAATAAGAAAAGTACTTTACAAGGCTGCTGCTAAAGTCTCTACAGTCTATAATAAAGCTGATTTCTGAACTCATCCTTGTTGTCACTCATAAACGGATCACTGAATGCAGCATTGTTTCAGTGCTGCCAGCTTTACAGATGCAGCTTTCACTGCAGCTCCAGCGACTGTCCCAAAATAACTCCCACTTTCTGCAGCTCCAAACCCGAGCAAGCTGGCCAAATACTCAGCAGTAAATCCGACTTCCACAGCTGGAGCTGCAGGGAACAGAACCGCTAAGAGCGCAGGTGCATATCCAACTCCGACCTGCAGCATGAACATGGACAGCATAATCAGCAATTTAATATTATCTGGAGAAAGAACACTGTTCTGCCCTTCTTCACTCAGTCTTCTCTGCTCCTCTTCTTTCTTCCAGATTTCCAAGTCTTTCTTTTCTATCTCTTTTCTTTCAGTTCTCTCCGCCTCCTCCTCCATCTCTCTTTCCTCCAAACTTCTCATGTTATCCTGCTCTCTCTTCAGAGATGCTCTGAACCGTTTCAGTCTAGCTGGAATCGGTCTCGCATTCTGCTCTTCTTTCTTTATATCCTTCTCGATCCAATCAATCCTCTTTTGTATACGTTTCCTTTTTCTCTCTATGTCTTGCCTCTCTTCATTCATGGACACAATAATTGAACGCCATCGATCATCAGCCAGTTTCTTAACCTCTTTCTCAATTTTCTTCATTCTTTCAGCTTGCATTTTCTTCTCTATTATCTTCTGGGCTTCCTGCATCACTTCTGTGATTGAACTGGTGAAGTGACGGTTCTCATTTCGAGTGAGCAGCTTGTCAACCCTCCGCAGGAGTCGACTCACCTGATCTCGGTTTGTAGGGTTGGTGTTGTCAAAAGCCACAAAACGGCTCCCAAATCTCTCCACAAGCTCCTGCACTTTCTGATTTTGTCTTGAAATAAACTCTTCAATGGATTCTCCTCGAAGTCTATCTGCGTGGGAGAATATGAGGATGGTGTGATGAGTGACGTCCTCATGAAACATCTCCAGAATTATGTCTATGGTGCGCTGCTGCTCCTCTGTGAATCGCTCTATCGGTACGACGAGCAGAAAGGCATGAGGACCTGGAGAACTCAAAGCCAGGCAATGAATTACTTCTTGTTTTAATTCTTCATCAGTCAAATTTGTGTCAAAAAACCCAGGTGTGTCCACAAGAACCAGCTCTCTTTCCTCCACCGTCGCACATTCTCTCTTGCACTCTTTTGTGACCGAGCTCATGCTCAATCCATCATCAAAGCGTCTGTCTCCCAGGATGGTGTTTCCTGTCGCACTTTTTCCTGCTCCTGTTTTTCCCAGCAGAACCAGGCGCAGTTCATTCGGTGCTGGATTTATTGTGTACTGATCGCTGCAAAATGAACCTTGGGAGGTTTGAGCAGGTCTCTTCCTCTTGTTTGAGTTTATGCTGGAACTCTTCCTCTGATCACTGTGCGGAATCTTTGATCCTGAGGAAAAACCAAAGCATCAAGTAAATTGATAAGAATAACCCCACTAATGTTATCAGAACATTCTGGCAAGGTTCTTCAAGTAACATTAATAGAACATTAATTCAAAGTTGTCTGGCCTTTCAAGGGAAAATCTGATTGTGACGAGCAGGGCGGGTGAGAGCCGTGAGGGAACGGCGCGAGGCCATTGACGCTAGTGTTAACAAGCATCAGCTGTGTGTTACACCGGTCTCGAATCTCTCACGGAGGAGCTCCGGAAACGTAAAAGGGGAGCAACGACAGTGAAGGGCGAGAGAGGACCAGGCCTGGACTTTACTTTATGTTTTATTATGTTTGTGTGGCCGGCACCCACAGTGCCGACATTTGGTTTTTCGCAAGTGACAATGGTGTATCAGTTCTAACGCCATGGCAAAAGTTTGAGAAAAGCATGCTAACTGTTCTGTCGTTGGCTGCACAGACGAGCACTGAAGACTATATAAAGTCTTGTTAACTTGGACAGCCTGAAGTTGACCCTGGCAAGCTCGATTGCTAAAAAGGAGTGTTTCTATCCGGGCGATATTTTGGAAAACACATTAGACCATTCACAGCATTTGATAGCAATCATAAACGTTAATCTGGTGTGTATGACTCTGTTTGACAAACGGTACACTATATAGTGGGTGTCCATACAGGTTATACACAAAAGATGAACATGACGGCACATGCTAGTGGATGAGTTGAATCAACTCCACAGCAACTACATCAATTTATCCACTAACCGTTCAGAAACGTCTAAAAGTTGTAACTTCTTCCTGAGTCTCTCCATCAGTGTCGACTCCGGTTTGAACAATGTAAGGCTGAACACTTTCCTCATTTTGGCTGCGTGAGATTCTCCAGCTTTGTTGTTGTTGAGCTGTTAAAGCTCCGCCTTCTTCTGGAAAGCTCCAGCTCATTTGCATTTAAAGGGACACACACAAAAACAGTGTGTTTTTGCTCAGACCCAAATAGGGGCAAATTTGACAAGCTATAATAAATGATCTGTGGGGGATTTTGAGCTGAAACTTCAGACACATTCTGGAGACACCAGAGACTGATATTACATCTTGTGAGAAGGGGAATAATAGGTCCCCTTTAATAATGTTCTCAAAATGTTAGCAAAAAAACATTGTGCATATTTTTTTCCTGAATTTTTTTAGTTTTTTAAATGTTAGTACTTGTTTTAGAACGTTCAGAGAACTTTTAAAAGTAGCATTCCCATAATGTCTGAGGAATGATACAATGGAATGTTTCTTTGACGTTCAACGTTTTTAAACATTTAATAAACTGAGAACATTGAAAAATAATAACTTTAATTAAGAAATAAAAACTTTCTTAAAACATATTTTTGTTAGTTAGGTACACTAATAAATAATTTAATCCAATTATTTCCTGCAGTCGTGATTTAGTTCACAGTGAAAGATTAATTCATTTACAGCATAAAACAATAAACAATACGCGCTCTTTATCAAAACAAACAAATCCTGAATTCATACTAAATACAAGGATAATGTAATAATGCATCCATAATCGTCTAATCAATAAATGATCTTTAATTACCTTCGTTGGACATGTTTTCTGCTTCGGTGTCGGTCTGAAGTGCACTGTCTTGTTGGACTGGTTTATGATGGGCAGGACTTAGAGAAACTAATCTGTCCATGAACTCACATATTGCTTTAGATCTCTGTTCTTCACAAAATGATGTTTATTGACTGTATGTAGGCTAATGAAAAAATAAATTCATTTATGTTTAAACGCTATTTCACGTACTAACCTATGCGAGTAAGTTTTTTTTTTTTTTACTTTAATTACGAGTTTTTTCGTTCGCATCCACTAGAGACAGTGATCCTGTTTCAGAAATGAAATGACGTCACATATTACTTGCATAAAATTGTTTACATATCGTACCACGTGAACAACGTGTAGACCTATACTGTGTTTCAGTATTTATTGTTTACAGTGTTACAGAGGTTTACAGAGTATGATTTATGCAAACTGTAATTTAGAACATTTTGCTAAACATTATTCTTTTATGGCTGAAAACAGACTAATTCACAAAGCAGAACAAGGGGGTGAACACTTTTGTATTGAATGGTAGAACAAAAGCAGTGAGAAATGTCTTTTGATTTAGTCATTTATAGACCACAAATAAAAAAACAGGAAAACAGAAAGGTTTTGTGAATAAAACTAAAAGAGTCACGTAATATTAGTAGCCAATTAGTAAATCATCCTAAAATTTAAATGGCATCTTTTATAAACACCCAATTTATACACTAAAAACTATTATAATGATGTATTTTTCTTAGGTTAATTTGTTAAAAAAATTGTAATGACTATATTTTTCTTTGAATCACATTTTTTTTTAACTTTAATAGCTCAATAATTTTTTTTTTATTTGAATAATCTTTAGTTCTTTATTTGAATCTGATTATTTATTTATTACAAATTTCCCCGTCACTCTCTTGCAGACCCCAGTTTTGCACTATATTTATATATATTATAAAAACAAAAACTCGTCCTGAAATGACTCAACCCAATGACTCTCATCATTTTCTTCTGCATTTATTTGCAAATGCAACAATTCTCACTTTTCAGGAATGATGTTTTTTCTTCATTTTGTTAAACCAACAAAAACTGGTGGTTTTCAGTGTATTAATATGCAAAACCTGGGAAAAATTCCATGGTTGAGATAACACAGATGAATATTTCATCCAGAAATACAGTACTCACTAAACAAGAACAGAAGCCATTCATATTTTCATTGTCAAATGCATATCCAAAAATCACTTAAGGATGTGCATTTGTAAAGGACTGAAGTAATGCATAATTCTACCTAAAACAGTGTACTCAGTACTAAACATTTACGTCTTGATTTGTTTTCATGCTCCAATATGAAGGTTTCTATGAGACTGAGTGCTGCATCTTCTCGTGACTTTTAATCTCGATGTATTTGGCCGACTGATAAGCGCTGATGTGGTCGATCTTTCCATTGATGAGGACAGGATGATGGATGTGGTTTTCCTCTGAATGCATGAAGCTCTTCTCCATCTTGTGTTCCAGCTGCATGTGATTCTGAGGCGGGAGGCCGAGACACGCCCTGAACGACAGAAATACTCCATTTCATGCAAATGCTGTCAGAAACGATGCATGATTTAAAGAATTGTATCTCACCTCATGACGTTTTCGATGCACGCACGCTGCCGGAAGAACGCGTTGACCACCGGCGCCCCCTGTGGCACGAGAGGGGCTTTGAGGAGGAAGCTGAGCAGCGACAGGACGCTGTGGAAACTCTGGAAAACTGGATCCTCCCGAGTGCAGAATGTGATTCTCTGACACAGTTCTGTCAGGATCACCAGATCCAAGATGATGGGACTGGCCAGCAGAGAGTCCTGAACACAAGGAATCATCATCATAGATGCATTCAGTTCATTCATTATTTAGTCACAATTAATTTGAGCTGCATAATTAATATTCCTGCAGTGTGAATAACTGACCTCGCAGGTGTTGTGCATAGCGATGGTGTTGGTTCCGCCCATCATGATCTCGGAGGTGTACTCATCCATCGCACGCTTGCTGTCGCCCACATAGGGCACATATTTAATAACCACCTGATCACACAAACACAGAGTGGGGCAACCATTTGATTTAGTGTCCTATGACATTATTTTTGCATTGCAATGATATTTTGTAACATTTTATTGTCTTTACTGTCACTGTTGATCAACTTAATGCGTCCTTGATGAATAAAACTATTCATTTCTTATGAGAATAAATCTTACTGTTTAACAAAACGTCATGTATGCACACTCACACAGTGGTCAGGTTTCTCTCCGGGCTGGTACAGTATCGGGTTGGACCGCACTATATCATCCACCACGTTACTCTTTGAGATCTCTTTAGATCGAAACTGCTGCGGCGCCGACAGATTGAGCCCGTCGTTGTTGCCGAGATGATTATAACTCACTATAGAAGTTGGCTGAAAATGATCAATATGTAATATTTATGATTTTAATATATATTATTTGTGTAAATTGTTACCAGAAAATTAAATTTGTGCTTTTATTCCTTTAAAAAGTTCTCTTACCTTGATTCCCGCACTGACCAGGAAGTCCACCAGAACAGATTTGATTTTAGTCTGGCCGGATTTGAAGTCGTCTCCACTGATGAAGACTCCGCGCTGGATGGCCAGATCCACGGCTCCGGGCACAAACGTGTTCTGCGGGGATCCGTTAATGTACGCACAACCCTCCAGAATACTGGCCACCGCAAACATGGTGGAAGGAGACACTTCCCCTCCCGTCTGTGACAGAAACATGACATCAAATACATCCTGAGTTGTAAAAAGTACTGGTACTTCAGTACTGAAATTTTAAAAATGTGACGATACCAGATTTCCCCCTATTTTTTTAAGCGCTATTGTTGAGCGGATTCTTAAACACCTCTGATTGGCCGTTGTGTTCAAGCGCTCAACAGAAATGTCTGTGATTGGCTATTGTGTTCACGAAAGCAGGTGGATCTCTAATATATAGACACCTGATAGAAACGTATTGTATAGTGTTACAGGAAGTGAAATGCGGCACCTCAATGGTGTTCAGCAGATTCTCCGCAGTGTCATTGACGCCTGGAATGACGTCACAGAATCTCTCGGTGTTTGCGGTCCAGAGAACGATGACTTTATCAATGCCGCTCTTCTGTCTGAAGTCACAGATGTCTCTGCGGATCTGTGCCACCTGACACACGGACAGAAAAACATGCAATAAAATGGAAATTATACAGAGTAAAAATACTAGTAACACTTTACAATAAGATCCCATTAGTAAACCTTAGTTAATACAGGGCTTCCCAAACCTTTTTGTCATCCAAAACCCCTTAGACATCAAACGTTGACTAGAAGCCTTATTATAATGTGTTACAGAAATATTTAATAACCAGTGCGTCTGTAAACAGTAATTAGTGCACCTGTTCTGCTTTGGTTCCTCTGATAAGGTGATCAGCCCTGAACTCCTGGTTGGCAGCAATGAATTCTGGGATGTAGATGGATGGTCGGGGCTTAAGCTGGTCCATAAGTGGGCGGAGCTTCTCTTGCAGGCTCCAGTCCAGAACCTGAGCGCGCTCCATGGCTCTGCCGAGATCCAGAGACGAGATATCCCAGCCTGCACACACACCGTTCACATCTCCAGTCAGATAATGTCTGACCTTTACTGAAGGTTTTTGAAGAAGCTTCTCCATTTACCGTCAAAAACGATGTCATTTGGATGCACCATCGGCAGCAGATCTCTGAAGGGAACGTAAACCTCTCCGTCAGGTCCGGATCCCAAACACACCGTGGAAGATTCCAGCAATGAGCCGTAGTAATTCGCTTTCTGAAAGAACAAAGTATTTACAAAGATTACTAAATACTGTACCACATGTTTTGCTTGATGTCTAATGATGTCTGTGACTTTTCACTTTGACACAGTTTGCTGAATCTCAGACTCTGTACCTTCACTCCGGTCTTGGTTTTCCAGGTCAGACCCAGTTTATTGGCCAGGACAGCAGCTGTGACCGTGGTCCCGTTATTCCCACCCCATCCCACCAGCATCACGCCCAGCCTGGGCACCGTCCTCTCGGTGCGGAAGGTGAACTCGGTGCTGGACGGCGTCACCTGAACAACACACACGTGTGAAAGTCACAGATAACAAAAATATGTTCTGATAATGTTCTCGTTGAGTTATGAAAACGTCTAGTTTATTAAATGTTTTAAAAATGTTTTCTTTTCTAGGTTATGCAAACGTTCCATTTTATCATTCTTCAAACATTATGGGAACGTTACTTTGAATGTTCTCTGAATGTTCTGAAACATTTAAAAACAATAGATTAATGTCCAACTATACAGAGCCCTTCACAGGACATGCAGTAAAAAAATATGTAAATCATGACCATGAATCACTAATTCATCCCCTTGTTTTAAGTAAAATTGTGCGCATGATATAATAATTTGTTCCCCTGTTTTACAAAATTGTGCGCACATTTCTAATTACTTCCTTCATTTAATGAAATTGCATGTGCATTGTAATAATTCCTTCCGTCGTTTTACTAAATCGATATAATAATTAATTCCCTCGCACAATATAATTCATTCCCTCATTTTACTAAATCACATGCACAATATAACTGTCACATGTTCAGTTTAGTTCAGTCCGTCACTATGGTTTCTAACTAGTCAAGTCTTGTCAGCTGTTTCCGTTTAGTAGTCATTATCTGTGTATTTAAGTTCCTGCTATGTTCATTGTCGGCTATTGTTTTGAGTGTGAGCACACTGTTACGGATCTGCCTGTTTGTTGAATTAAACCCTGTTTACTATTATAAATTTGCATCCTTCTACCTTCTTTCCGTGACAGAATAACCAACCTCTTTAATACGAGATATAAGTATTATGGACTCACCAGCGCTGAGGCTTCTCCTCCTCCCAGAAAG
The DNA here is from genome assembly GCF_024489055.1 of Chanodichthys erythropterus. Taxonomy (NCBI): domain Eukaryota; kingdom Metazoa; phylum Chordata; class Actinopteri; order Cypriniformes; family Xenocyprididae; genus Chanodichthys; species Chanodichthys erythropterus. Next base: position 14,147,196 of record NC_090236.1, read on the forward strand.
CGTCTGGGGTACCTGGCCTGGATGCTCCGGAATGGCGGCCTCTCCCACACAGCCGGCGAACCCGGGGCGCCCACAGAGGTCGTTCCAAAAACGGAGCCAGAGAACATCGAAGCCCCAGAGTTGACGCAAGCTGGTCAATCCACCGCAGAGCCAGGAGCGGACCTGAACCTCATCGATCTGTGGTTCGCGGATCCAATTCCCACCTAAGTCCCCACCCTCGAATCCTGCTTGTCTTCGCCGGTCCCATCTGGCTACTTGGATGCCCCGGATGTCCCATCCGGAAATCTTCTTCAGCCTGTATCCCTGCCTGACTTCCTGATCTGGTCACAGCCAGTCCCCTGGATCCGTTGGCACCACTGGTATCGTCAAGCTCCTCGGCTCTGCCCCAGCTGCTCACTCCGTGCAGCTCATCTTCCTCGCCTCGGGCTTCACCTCCACCAGCTCGGCTTGAGGCCGAGTCCCCGCCTCCACTTCAGGCCTCCAGGCCCACGTCTCCACCTCAAACTGTCATCCCGTCACCATCACCTCGGCTCACCGCTCCCTCATCGCCTCCGCGAGCCGTTTGTCTGGATGCTCAGCTGGGCTCACTTGCCACTCCAGATCAGCCTCCGGCAGTCGACGCCCAGCTTCCAACACGGACTTCCGGGATTCCAGCTGCGCCTGAACCCTGTACCCCAACAGCATCATCGGGCTCCTCCATTCCTCCGACCTCGCCCTGTCGTTGCCCCGGTCATCTGAGCCCCCGTCATCGCCTCGGTCCCGCGAACCAGCAGCTCAGCGCCAGGCTTCCAGGCCTGCGATGTCGCCCAGGTCCATCAGCCGCGATATTCCGCCGGTGCCTTCACTCACCATGGTTCTGCGTCCGTTAATCAGCCCCAGGGATCCGTCCACTCCTGCAGTCAGGACTCCACCATCAACTCCACCATGGTGCCCGTGGCCAACTACCCCAGGGTGCTGTCCGTCACCAGCTCCACACCCTCCACCTCCGCCCTCTTTCCTCTTCAGAGACTTTGTTTGTCACGGCACGAGGACACGCCTTTCCGAGGGGGGGGCGTAATGTCACTATGTCACTATGGTTTCTAATTAGTCAAGTCTTGTCAGCTGTTTCCATTTAGTAGTCATTATCTGTGTATTTAAGTTCCTGCCTGTTACGTATCTGCCTGCTTGTTGAATTAAACCCTGTTTACTATTATAAATCTGCATTCGTCTACCTTCAATCCGTGACAATAATATTTTACTAAATTGTGCACAATATAATTCATTCCATTGCTTCACTAAATTGTGCGCACAATATAATTCGTTCCATCGCTTCACTAAATTGTGCGCACAATACAATTAATTCCCTCATTTTACTAAATTGTGCGCACAATATAATTAGTTCCCGCGTTTTACTGAATTTTGTGCACAATATAATTTGTTCCATCGCTTCACTAAATTGTGCGCACGATATAATTCGTTTCATCGTTTTACTAAATTGTGCGCACAATATAATTCGTTCCATCGTTTTACTAAATTGTGCGCACAATATAATTCGTTCCATCGCTTCACTAAATTGTGCGCACAATATAATTAAATCCCTCATTTTACTAAATTGTGCGCACAGTATAATTAGTTCCATCGTTTTACTGAATTTTGTGCACAATATAATTCGTTCCATCGTTTTACTAAATTGTGCGCACAATATAATTAGTTCCCGCATTTTACTGAATTTTGTGCACAATATAATTCGTTCCATCGCTTCACTAAATTGTGCACAATATAATTCGTTCCATCGTTTCACTAAATTGTGCGCACAATATAATTAATTCCCTCATTTTACTAAATTGTGTGCACAATATAATTCGTTCCATCGTTTTACTAAATTGTGCGCACAATATAATTAGTTCCCGCGTTTTACTGAATTTTGTGTACAATATAATTTGTTCCAGCATTTTACTAAATTGTGCGCACAATATAATTCGTTCCCTCGTTTTACTAAATTGTGCGCACAATATAATTTGTTCCATCGTTTTACTAAATTGTGCGCACAATATAATTCGTCCCATCGCTTCACTAAATTGCGTACACAATATAATTATTTCCCGCGGTTCACTAAATTGCGTGCATAATATAATTAGTTCCCGCGGTTCACTAAATTGCGCGCACAATATAATTAGTTCCCGCGTTTCACTAAATTGCGCGCACAATATAATTAGTTCCATCGTTTCACTAAATTGCACGCACAATATAATTAGTTCCCGCGGTTCACTAAATTGCGTGCATAATATAATTAGTTCCCGCGGTTCACTAAATTGCGTGCATTATATAATTAGTTCCCGCGGTTCACTAAATTGCGAGCACAATATAATTAGTTCCCGCGTTTCACTAAATTGCGTGCATAATATAATTAGTTCCCGCGGTTCACTAAATTGCGTGCATAATATAATTAGTTCCCGCGGTTCACTAAATTGCGTGCATAATATAATTAGTTCCCGCGGTTCACTAAATTGTGTGCACAATATAATTTGTTCCATCGTTTTACTAAATTGTGCACAATATAATTCGTTCCATCGTGTTACTAAATTGTGCGCACAATATAATTCATTCCATTGCTTCACTAAATTGCGTGCACAATATAATTCGTTCCATCGTTTTACTAAATTGTGCGCACAATATAATTCATTCCATTGCTTCACTAAATTGCGTGCACAATATAATTCGTTCCATCGTGTTACTAAATTGTGTGCACAATATAAAAATTTGTTCTTGTTTCACTAAATTGTGCGCACAATATCATTCATTTCCTTTTTTTTTTTTTTTTTTACTAACTTTCTTGAATATAAAAAACAATATTTTCAAGAATGTGGGTAATCAAACAATTGCTGGTCACCATTGACTTCTATTGTATGGGGGAAAAACACTATGGGGTCTAATAACTGTTTGGTTGCCCACATTCTTCAAAAATATATTCTTTTGTGCTCAACAGAAGAAAGAAAGTCCTACAGGTTTGGAACAACTTGAGGGCGAGTAAATGATGACAGATTTTTTGAGCGAGCTGCGCCTTTAAGAGAACGCCAAACTTCTTCTGAGAAGGTTCCGTTAGCTGGAGTGATTCAAAATGTTGTTTAACAGAAGTGGCATGTCAGCGATTCAAATAAGGAACAAAATGCAATGTAGCTTTATTATTCACACAGACTCTCCTAATAAAACACTCAGAATCCATCAGTTTAAAGGTGTTGAAACACTCACAGTGAACTCGTCTCCATCTCGACACACAGACGCAGTGTGGTAACGGTACCGAGACTCGATGTGTTTCTCAGTGTATTTCACATCAGCGCTGTTGATACGAACTTGCATGATGATGATGAACCTGCAACATATGAGATGACGCAAAATCATTGATTTTTATTCATTCCAGTTTAAATATATGTGCAACATGAAATAAAGCATTAAACTTGCATTTAATATATTCTTAAATAATATAATAACCTAAGCATTATACATACCTTTAATGTTTCCAGAGCAGAATAAAAAATATCTTTCAAGGTAGACTTAAATCCTTTAAAACCGTTAAGCTGGTGTCTGTAAAACTATTCGAATGTGCGCAGGTTCGCTCACCTGATCCGTCTGGAAGTGTGTCGCACGAGATATATCTATCTGCAGAGCCGCAGAACTACGTCACAGCAGTCTGAGGACAGCAGGTTTAAACCCGCTGACTATCGCGTATCCAACCACTAACCCACCCCTTCACTGTAACTATAAGGCATAAGCTCCGGTCTGAGACTGCTGGTCTCGCGCTACCGTCCTCCCGTTGCTGTGACGAACATCTCTGCGGTTCTGCAGTTGGTTATTATGCGTCGCATGCCACAGTCTCACTTCATCGCGCGGAGGCGGAGTTACCAAAACCTTCTCGATTTTTCGACTCGTGGACCAAAATGTGAGGATTTATGATTCTGTGAGACAAAAGAACTAATCCGCGCGTGCGATGGATGGATAAAAGGAACAATCAGTACTGTATGAAGCATCTGCATTTAATTCTGTATAGATGCAGATGCTCGATTAGACTACTTTGTGTTAAAATATGCATGAATAAATGACATGCATAACGCATGCATCTGAGAGAAAATAATTTCTCAGTAGCATTTTTAAGTAACCCTCACATCAGAAGTGCAGAATTTCAATGCACTGTTCTTAATGTCTTAAACACATAAATATCTTGTCATCCAGTCCTAGACAAGGACAAACACTTCTTGAAACAGATAGGAAGGTGTTGTGACTCAGCAAGGAAATTTTCCATAGCACTTGGAGACAGTGGAAATGTACCAAGTAAGTGAAGAACAATCAGAGAGTACAAGAATGGTCTAGAAACTCAAGGTTTTTTTCAGAGAGGCAGTGGAAAATCACTGATGGTGTTGAACAGATAAACACCCTTCCCCTTAACTTCCCCTTAAACTGTTTTTGTTCACATAATTACCTCTGGAACAGAACTGCTGTTAAAGAAGCATGCAGAAGTGTTTCTAACAACGTATATACTGCAGTATTTATCATTTTACATATAGTGACAGACTACTAAAGAGCCCTGTAAACACCTTTATTACAACCTTAAAGAGTTCCATCAGGCGCTTCATATATGGAACCTTTTAGGTGTTCCCATCATGGGATCATTTTATGAATTTAACCGCTTTTAAACATGCTTTATTATTAGAAAAAGAAAATACAGCTGCATGCAGCGATTATCGGGGCCAAGCACAAAAAAGTATGATGAGTCATGGACACATGGCTGGGAGCTTCAGCGCAACTGAAACGATGAGCAATTAAAGACATTTTTAGATTATTTTTGTCAAAATGGCTGAAAAAATCACAAATACAATCACTTGTAATATGATTAAATTGCTTATCATTTTTGATCAATAGGTGGCGCTGTTGCTAAACTGATGTTGTGTGGTCAGTGTGAGGAGCCAATGACACATTCAAAGGTCTGAAAATGATCCGAGACTATTTAGGTGAAAATTGGACCAACAGTGTAGGAAATTCAAAAATAAAATAGAAATTCAAAATGGTGGACAGCAAGTTTGACCGATTATGGCATAACTGTTATTATTGTTCTCGGCATAACTCAAGGAATCTATCAAGACCAGGTTAATTAAAATTAAGGCAAAATTAATCAAAAGCTATTAGCATTTTTTGAAATGTCATTATAATTTTTGACCAAAAGGTGGCGCTGTTCTGAAACTTTTTGAGTACCTTCAGGGCATGGTCGTGATGACACATTCCAAGTTTCGTAATGATAAGCTAAAGTACATTTTACAGCTAATTTCAAGATGGCCGATGCCCAGAATGGCCGATATGGGAAAATTAGGTATCATTCTACTCGGCATGCTGAACTGAATCAAAAGAGACCAGTTTTTTTTAGGGGCAAACTGTTCAGAAGTTGTAAGCAAAATAGTTTATAACTTATATTGGTTATTTTGTAATAATTAAATCATCGAATTAATAGTTATAAGCATTTTTCATATCTCCTGGCAAGTAGGTGGCGCTGTGCTGAAATGCAGAATGTAGCCTCAGGTCATGCTTGTGATGACATGTGCCAAATTTGGTCTAAATATGTTAAAGCGTTGCGGAGACATAGTCTCACGGTAAATTTGATTCGTGAATTTAGTTTCCGCGTCATTTGACAACGGTTGGGTTTATCTAAAAGTTTTGATACCTTTTTTGCCTAGAACCGTCTAGGAGTAGTTCGAAAAAGTCGTTTTTTTCATGACGGAAAATGATGTGTAATCGAATCGTCTTCAGTCATGGAATCAGAGGAAAAAATTATTTTGTTTCTAGCCCTTACGGTTATTAGCATAAACGTAAGAGAAATTTTGGACAGTTGGTGGTGCTAGAGGGATTGAGTTTAAGACTCCAAAATTGGTGTGATTAATGTTCAGACTGTCCTCTATCAGTGTGCCAAATTTCACAACTTTTTACCATATGGGCTGCCATAGACTCGAGTGGATGAAGAAGAAGAAAACGAATGGTTACAAAAGGCCGCTAACAACCTGTTTAACGTTAATGTGTTACGCAATCATTTAAAACTGAGTCAAGAACGTCTAGAACCCCACTGAACCTTTTTTAAGAGGGAAAGAACAAAACACACTCCTGCATAAATTGCAACAAAACTGTATATTTGATTCTATTTTCTGTTTCTGTAAACTTCTTATAGAATACCAATAAAAACAATTTTGGTAACGACAGACTATTTTGCATCAGGAAAATTAAGATTAAACAAAAATTAAATTCTCTTAATTCAATAAAAGGTAAAAAAAAAAAAAAAAAAAAAAAGTGTAATCACTCTTACAGTATTTGCTTCAGAAACAGAACAATGAAAATATGTTGTAGAATTTATTCATAAACATACATGTTTGCTGTGTAATGATATAACACATAATTACAGGCAGTATATCACTGTATCGTATATTTAATATAGGATATAATCAAATTTATTTAGATAAGATGTATTAAAAGTACACTATGTACTTTTAGTTCAATATGAACATAATTTAAATAATGAATCAATACATCACCAATCCTTCCAAAACATGTTTTTGTAAGTGTTTATATTTCAGACCTGATGGGATTGTAGTTTTATGAGTTTTATGAAGAACTGAAGCACAACCAAAACAATGTTCTTCTGCAAAATACATGCAGTTTTGTTTTTAACCACTAGAGGGCCAGAAGTCCCCAATAAACACTGATACTCTGAGGATGAATGACTAAAGGTATGCTTCATGTGTGTTCCAGTCATGCACACACACACACACACACACACACACACACACACACACACACACACACACACACACACACAGACGTCAGTATGAAACTGATGCTTCACCAACACAAACATATTGTCTTGTTCACTGTTTCGCGCTTCATTTCAGCAGCTGCAGCTCGTGTCAGACGATCATCTCAGACAAATCTGCAGGTAAATAACAAAATTAATAAATTTCATATATTATTACTTTAAAAATGATCAATTGTACATTGTAATCAATACATGATTTATGAATACATGCTAAAATGTAGTGATTAGGCCGTCATGATCATGAACTTTGTGCTGATAATACAAATAATTGTGATTAATGATTTAATTAATCATTAATTAAGCTTAATATGTTATTTGTATATAATGTAATGATAAAAATTATAATAAAACAGGCCCATATGATTTACTTTGATGCTGTGAAAATATTTATAATATAATATAATATAATATAATATAATATAATATAATATAATATAATATAATATAATATAATATAATATAATATAATATAATAATGCCTTCTGATTAAAGCCAAAGCTTCCTTTAGGAAGACCTCTGACTATATTTGTGTCATTTACAACAGAGTTTTTGTCATTGAATTTTAAACTGCACAATTATTGCTGTTATCTGATTATCAAGTAAAGGTTACACTTTATTTTAAGGTGTCTTTGTTACACTGTAATTATATATTTAAGTACTGAGTAATATTAAGTAACTACATGTACTTACTACAGGTTTAGGGTTAGGGTTTGATTTGGTTTAGGGTTAGTTGCATGTAATTATGCATAATTTATAGTTATTACTATATTAACTACATGTAACATGACACTGTAAAATAAAGTGATACCCAATAAATAAGTGATTAAATAAACAGCTTCACAGGATTTAATTACAGTGTAACATGGAAGATTTAGAGATGATCATGAGCTAGAATGTGTTTGGTAACTCAGTGTTCTTTCAAGCTCTGTTGAGTCTGAAAATAGAGCGCGCTCCTGTAGAGATGAAGGCGATCTGACGCTTTTGTTGTGCTGACCTTCGACATTTCAGTCAGAGAGATCATTTAACCCTCTGAACACACTGTAGCAGTTCATACGTCAAATTGATCTTTACTTTTAATGATGTATATGGTATATATGGAAGCCCATTTCTGCTGCATAAGACAAAAAAAAAATCATGCTTTGGTAATCATAATTCACACATAAAAAGTCAAAATTATGGCACACAAATTCTGAATTAACATCATCATTTTGACCTTTTTTTCTCACAATTATGATTTTATAACAGTATCTCATAATTTCTAAATTTGTAATATATAAATTTGGACTTTTTATATTATAATTCTAGCTTAGTATGTCATAATTTTGACTTCTCACAACTATGACTTTTTACTTATGACTGTCAATTTTGATTTTTTTCTCATAATGTCTGTCATAATTTTAACTTTTCCTCATAATTGACTTTTTATTTCATAATTGTGACATTTATGTCATTTTATTTTCATAATGACCTCTGTTGAATACGGTTTGAAAGTCACTCAAACCGAAAGTTCTTCCATCTTTTTTGAGATAATTTATTCCTCAATCAATCAAATCTAAATTTGATTCAATTTTAACCATTTTTCTCCCATAATGTGATGTGATTTTGAATGAAACAAAGTTTAGTTTAAAAAAATAAATACAATCCTACATCGCATAATATAAGGAGCAGGAATTAAATATAATTATGATGTAAAAAGTAGAAATTATGACTTGAATGTCATAATTTTTAATTTTTGTCAATTAGGACCATGTCATAATTTTTAATATAACAATTATGACTTACTATGTCAATTCCAACTTGTCAATTTTTTACTTAATATCACATAATTATGACTTAGTATGTCAATTCCAACTTTTTGTTATAATTTCAACTTTATTGCATATTTATGACTTAGTATATAATTTTTGACTTATGTCAATTTCAAATTTTTCACATAGTTGTAATTTTGACATCAATTTCTACTTGATCTAATAATTATGACTTAGTATGTCAATTCCAACTTTTTACATCAAAATTTCAACTTTTTTATTATGATTATGACTTAGTATGTAATTTTTGACTTATGTCAATTTCGACTTTATTGCACAATTATGATGTCAATTTTGACTTTTTATGTCAATGTGTACTTAATATCACATAATTATGACTTAGTATGTCAATTCCGACTTTTTGTTATAATTTCAACTTTATTCACATTGTCATTTTGACGTCAATTTCTACTTTATCGCATAATTATGACGTCAATTTTGACTGTCAATTTCTGCTTTTTTTCACATAATTATGACTTAGTATGTCAATTTTGACTTTTTGTTAATTTCTACTTTATCGCATAATTATGACGTCAATTTTGACTGTCAATTTCTGCTTTTTTTCACATAATTATGACTTAGTATGTCAATTTTGACTTTTTGTTAATTTGTACTTTATCGCATAATTATGACATGTCAATTTCTACTTTTTATTGCATAATTATGACTTTGTATGTAATTTTTGACTTGTCAATTTCGACTTTTTCACATAATTAAGACATGTCAATTTTGACTTTTTGTCAATTTCTACTTTTTTATCGCATAATTATGAAGTCAATTTCTACTTTTTTATTGCATAATTATGACTTAGTGTCACTTCCAACTTTTTGTTATAATTTCAACTTTAATGCATATTTATGAATTAGTATGTAATTTTTGACTTTTGTCAATTTCGAATTTTTCACATAATTGTCATTTTGATGTCAATTTCTACTTGATCGCATAATTATGACTAAGCATGTCAGTTTTGACTTTTTGTTAATTTGTACTTTATCGCATAATTATGACTTTTTATGTCAATTTTTACTTTTTATTGCATAATTATGACTTAGTATGTCAATTTCTACTTTTTATTGCATAATTATGACTTAGTATGTCAATTCTGACGTTTTGTTATAATTTCAACTTTATTGCATATTTATGACTTAGTATGTAATTTTTTACTTTTGTCAATTTAGAATTTTTCACATAATTGTCATTTTGATGTCAATTTCTACTTGATCGCATAATTATGACTTAGTATGTCAATTTTGACTTTTTGTTAAATTTTACTTTTTTATCGCATAATTATGACTTTATGTCAATTTTTACTTTTTATTGCATAATTATGACTTAGTATGTCAATTAAGACTTTTTGTTATAATTTCGACTTTATTGCATATTTATGACTTAGTATATAATTTTTGACATGTCAATTTCAAATTTTTCACATAATTTTATTGCATAATTATGACTTAGTATGTCAATTCTGACGTTTTGTTATAATTTCAACTTTATTGCATATTTATGACTTAGTATGTCATTTTTTACTTTTGTCAATTTAGAATTTTTCACATAATTGTCATTTTGATGTCAATTTCTACTTGATCGCATAATTATGACTTAGTATGTCAATTTTGACTTTTTGTTAAATTTTACTTTTTTATCGCATAATTATGACTTTTTATGTCAATTTTTACTTTTTATTGCATAATTATGACTTAGTATGTCAATTCCAACTTTTTGTTATAATTTCGACTTTATTGCATATTTATGACTTAGTATATAATTTTTGACTTATGTCAATTTCAAATTTTTCACATAATTGTAATTTTGACGGCAATTTCTACTTGATCTAATAATTATGACTTAGTATGTCAATTCCAACTTTTTACATCAAAATTTCAACTTTTTTATTATGATTATGACTTAGTATGTAATTTTTGACTTATGTCAATTTCGACTTTATTGCACAATTATGATGTCAATTTTGACTTTTTATGTCAATGTGTACTTAATATCACATAATTATGACTTAGTATGTCAATTCCGTCTTTTTGTTATAATTTCAACTTTATTCACATTGTCATTTTGACGTCAATTTCTACTTTATCGCATAATTATGACGTCAATTTTGACTGTCAATTTCTGCTTTTTTTCACATAATTATGACTTAGTATGTCAATTTTGACTTTTTGTTAATTTGTACTTTATCGCATAATTATGACATGTCAATTTCTACTTTTTATTGCATAATTATGACTTTGTATGTAATTTTTGACTTGTCAATTTCGACTTTTTCACATAATTAAGACATGTCAATTTTGACTTTTTGTCAATTTCTACTTTTTTATCGCATAATTATGAAGTCAATTTCTACTTTTTTATTGCATAATTATGACTTAGTGTCACTTCCAACTTTTTGTTATAATTTCAACTTTAATGCATATTTATGAATTAGTATGTAATTTTTGACTTTTGTCAATTTCGAATTTTTCACATAATTGTCATTTTGATGTCAATTTCTACTTGATCGCATAATTATGACTAAGCATATCAGTTTTGACTTTTTGTTAATTTGTACTTTATCGCATAATTATGACTTTTTATGTCAATTTCTACTTTTTATTGCATAATTATGACTTAGTATGTCAATTCTGACGTTTTGTTATAATTTCGACTTTATTGCATATTTATGACTTAGTATATAATTTTTGACTTATGTCAATTTCAAATTTTTCACATAATTTTATTGCATAATTATGACTTAGTATGTCAATTCTGACGTTTTGTTATAATTTCAACTTTATTGCATATTTATGACTTAGTATGTCATTTTTTACTTTTGTCAATTTAGAATTTTTCACATAATTGTCATTTTGATGTCAATTTCTACTTGATCGCATAATTATGACTTAGTATGTCAATTTTGACTTTTTATTGCATAATTATGACTTAGTATGTCAATTCCAACTTTTTGTTATAATTTCGACTTTATTGCATATTTATGACTTAGTATATAATTTTTGACTTATGTCAATTTCAAATTTTTCACATAATTGTAATTTTGACGGCAATTTCTACTTGATCTAATAATTATGACTTAGTATGTCAATTCCAACTTTTTACATCAAAATTTCAACTTTTTTATTATGATTATGACTTAGTATGTAATTTTTGACTTATGTCAATTTCAACTTTATTGCACAATTATGATGTCAATTTTGACTTTTTATGTCAATGTGTACTTAATATCACATAATTATGACTTAGTATGTCAATTCCGACTTTTATTATAATTTCAACTTTATTCACATTGTCATTTTGACGTCAATTTCTACTTTATCGCATAATTATGACGTCAATTTTGACTGTCAATTTCTGCTTTTTTTCACATAATTATGACTTAGTATGTCAATTTTGACTTTTTGTTAATTTGTACTTTATGGCATAATTATGACATGTCTTTTTCGCATAATTATGACTTGATTTTTGGCATGATATTTTCTTGTGTGGCGGAGATTTGCTTCCATAGTGTTGATCTGATATTGAGCAGCTGAAGTTGAACTGATGTCTGGGACTTTGACTCCAGGCATGACGGAGCCGGCGGGTTTCCTGATGGACGGGAGTCCGCTCATCACCGCCGCTCAGCTGGGCAAACTGCGCTTAGTTCGTCTGCTGGTGGAAGGAGGCGCTCAGGTCAACGAGAGGAACCAGAGAGGAGAGACGCCGCTGCTGGCCGCCTGCCGAGCTCTCCGCGCCGATCAGTCTGGAACCACGATGCTGAGATTGATTCAGTTTCTTCTTGGTAACCAGGCCGACCCGAACATCCAGGACAAGACGGGCCGCACGGCTCTGATGTACGCCTGCATGGAGCGGGCCGGAGCGGAGGTGGTGGCCGCTCTGATCGCAGCAGGCGCTGATCCCAGTATGGAGGATTACTCCGGAGCGTCGGCCCTCGTATACGCCATCAACGCACACGATCAGGACACGCTGACGGTGCTGCTGGACGCCTGCAGAGCCCGAGGACGGGACATTATTATTATAGCCACAGATCTCAGCTGCGACGGCAGCAGCGTGACGCGCCGCTATCTGAACGTTCCCCCGTCGCCCGACACCTCGCCCGTCTCCTGCATGTCGCCCTCCGACATCGAGCTGAAGACAAACTCTCCGAACTCTGACGGCGAAAACATCTTCAACTTTCGAGCAGGTGGTTCTCCGGTGCTTCCACGAAGCAAAAGCCGCCAGCGGTTGCACTCAGAGCCGTGGCTGGCCATCCAAAACCTCGCGCATCTCAGTCAGACCTACGAGAAGAGCCTAGAAGAAGCTGTGAAAGAGGAAAATGAGGAGGAGAATGAGGACAAACACTCACTTAGCAGATGTTTTCAATCAGAGAAAGCAGATTTGAAGCTCAGAGCTGCAGGAACACGGTGCAGGAACCCATCAGAGCGGCTGCAGAGCAGAAGAAGCACATTACCGGATCTCCTTCAGCCGCCGTCCCTCAAACTCACGCTCTCCGGCTCCGACACTCACTTACACCAGGAGGCGTCCAGGTTCCCTTCCATATACAGAACCAGTTCGTTGTTCCTGGCTCCTCCTGACAGGCTTCACGACTTCCATACGGGGAACAAGAAGTCGTCGAGAGAGCAGTTGAGATCTCAGGCTCACAGCAGCTTCTTGCCTCCTCTTCCCGTCGGCTCCGGTGTGAATGTTTCCGTGTTCAGAGAGCCGATCCCAGCTTCCCTCGCTCTCAGTCCGTCACGCCGTCACTCAGTTCAGCTCCAGACGGGAAGCTCAGAGGAGACGTTGTGAAAATGTCTTCTATAATAAAACTTGGACAATTAAATATCATGAACTTGAAACTGTAAAACACTGTTTTATTTTGCTGGTTGGTTATTTACAAAAAATGTTTTGCCACTAAATAAATTAATAAATGCAAATAAATAAGTAAGGGGAAAAAATGTTTTTGTTGTTGTTGTTTTTTGCTGGCTAGCTGGTTATTTACAAAAAAAATGTAAATAAATAAGAAAAAATTACTTGACTTATTTGCCACTAAATAAATGAATTAGAAAAAAAACCTGGATGGTTATTTAAAAAATTGCCACTAAATAAATGAATAAATGTAAATAAATAAATAAGAAAACAAATCTGACTTTTGCTGGCTGGTTGTTATTATCATAAAAATAAAACCACCAAATAATGACTGACAATTAAATATCATTAACTTGAAACTGTAAAACACTGTTTTTTTTAGGAAGATAAAAAAAATAGTCTTGGTTGTTATTAAAATATTTTGCCACTAAATAAATGAATGTGTAAAAATAAATACATAAATAAGAAAAAATAACCCAACTTATTTTAACCTGATAGTTTATTTTGGTTGTTATTAACAATAAATAAATAAAAAAAAACATGAAACCAAATTTGCAACCCATTTAACTCCCATGATCTAAAATATATAAAACTTTGTTCTCATTTCATAATATTGGATTATGTACAAAATAAGATCGCTGTACAAAATAATATTATTTAATAGTATTCAAAATCATAGCCAATATGTGTGTATTTTTCCTCACATTGGTACATGAATATTCCCATTAAGACAGTCATGAACAGAAATGAAGCTGTTAATAAGTCCATTAACTTTCAATTTAAGAGTATTTAATGAGAAAAAATGTGATGCAGAAATGTGAATGTGGAAAGAATAAACATTAAAAATCATAAATAGCACAGCTCAACTACAGAAATGCATCAATAAGCAGGTAAATGTATTCACACTGTCAGCGTCGCTCAATGGATCAGTTGCTCACACTGCACTTAACCCTGGGTTAACTTAACTTTAAAAAACCTGGGACATTTTTAAACTCTGGGTTAAGCGCAGTTTCACAACTGCAATTTGAAACCGCTCCAGACTCTGAACTGAGGCACAAAAGAATACATATTAAAATGTTTAGTTACAGACAACCAATCATAATCTCAATAGCACTACCCTCATTAAATATTCATGTACAATGAAACTTCCAAGTGTAACTGACGGAAACCACTAGAATGTTGCAAATGTGTTATCTGGAGTAAAAAAAGACAGTATTAATTTTGCTGTATGTTTCAGTAAAATCAAGGCAGATTTAAGAGGCAAAATTTCCACGGATGGATGAGCAGTTATTAAAACATGCGAACCACATTCTGCAACCATAAATTGCTGAATTGTACACATTTCAATTGTCAAAAACCTTTGTATACAGCGTATACTTTGTTTTCTTTTAGAGAGAAATGTCTGAAGAACAAATAACATTCAAACTACAACTGTCTCTCGTTTCCCTCTATCAAAACCATTGCGTAGAACATTCCTGCCCGAGTGCCATAAATGTTCTTTTTCAGAAGTTTGTATACCTGTAACTTAAAAAGTATTAAAGATATTTCAATATGATTTTACATTCTGGTTCTTAATAAACATCTCTTTTGGAAACTTAATTTTTAAGGCCCAATATGGTTCAGTTCCAGAGATATTTGGATCTTAATGCGGCTCCATGTTCAAATTGTTGATCCATTTTCAATGGTTGAAAACCAAATGTGATTGTTTTTATCCAGTTATGACCACATAAATGCCAATAAGAACAGTAACCGTTTAATGTTTCACAGTTTGAGGTATTATCAGTGATTCCACCAAATGTTATAACAATAGGAAATTGTAATAATTAAACAATCCAGGTGAGGCCAAACATGGTTTATTGATGTGAATTCAATGTGTGTGGAGAGTAAACACACTCTCCTAGGAGGCATGAAACTTGTTTACAACATGTAGTTATGATTCAAAATCCCTTCTTCGAAATATCTCTGAAATGGATTAAAATCTAGAAATTTATGAACAGAATACTAAGAGCAAGTTAATATTCCTCAACTTGACCATTTCAGTGGCACTCAGACAGGAATGTTCTATACAATTGTTTTGATAGAGGGAAACAAGATGCATTTCTAGTTTCAACATGATTTATTCTTTAGACATTCCCCTTTAAAAGCAATAAGTATAAACTGTACGAAAAGTGACTAACATTTGGTTTACGACCATTAAAAATGGTTACAATTCAACAATTTGGACATGGAGCTGCATTGAGATTGCCATATCTATAGGATTGAAACATATAGGGCCCTAAAAATGAACATAACAAAAGAAAAGTTTGCCAAGAACCAGAATGTAAAATCATACCGACATATCTTCGATACTTCTTGAGTTACAGGCATGCAAACTTTAGAAAAAGAACATTTATGGCACTCAGGAATGTTCTACAGCATGTGATTGTTTTCATAGAGGGAATCAAGATACTGACAGGACCTAAAACACGTGCAAATGCTAAACTTTCACTCTTTGCAAAAACTTGAAAGAATCACCTGGTCTGTACGGATCAACTACGATCAATCCCTATACTTGACATTGCACCAGTTTCATTTAAAAAGTGCCTCACAAAAAGAAGAGGGCAAGGCTCTTTTTCTCCGCCATCACACACCAGGGGTGGAAATTAACAGGGGTTTGGGGCAAAGATGCCACCCAAATAAAAAAAAAAAAAAAAAGGTTCCAAAAACCAAGATATGGCGCAAAAAAAAAATATCTTTGTATAAATCTTACTTTGAGACATATGGAAAACCTCGCGTGAGTGCGGTCAAGTCCACGTTCATCTTCTCTGTCCGCTGTGCAAGCGCATGTGTCTGAGACAGTTGTCCTGTCTGGAGAAGGTCTTATCACACAGCGGGCACCGGAAGGGTCTTTCACCCGTGTGCACTACTCTGTGAGTCAACAGCCGCTTCCTCTCCGTGAAGCCTTTGCCGCACTCCTCACACTGGAAGGGTTTTTCACCGGAGTGCACTAGTCTATGAGTTAACAGCCTCTTCCTCTCCGAGAAGCTTTTGCCGCACTCCTCACACCGGAAGGGTTTTTCACCCGTGTGCACTCGTCTGTGTGTTATGAGCCACGTTCTTTGCGTGAATCCCTTGCCGCATTCCTCACACCGGAAGGGTTTTTCAACCGAGTGCACTAGTCTGTGAGTTGTCAGCCTCTTCCTCTCCGAGAATCCCTTGCCGCACTCCTCACACCGGAAGGGTTTTTCACCCGTGTGCACTCGTCTGTGTGTTATGAGCCGCGTCTTCTGCTTGAAGCCCTTGCCACACTCCTCACATCGGAAGGGTTTGGGGCCCGTCTGCCCGCCTGCACACGCCCTCCGTGTGAGCGCTTTGGGCAAACACGAGCTTGAATGCGAGGATGGAAGTCTGTTGAAAGGCGTAGAGTCAGATCTGGTTGAGCGTCTGTGGGAATCCTGAAGATTCAAGCCGTACTCAACGTCTGCAGCACCAAAGCTCTCGTTCTCTAGAACAACACCGGGAGCCAATAAACCGGACTGAGTCGACGCAGTCATCGGATCCTCCATCATCACATATGGATCTGTTAAATTCTGGAAATTCTGCTCAGACTTCATAAGACTTTCAGGATGGTCAAATGCTTTCCCTGAAGACCATAAATGAGAGTTTCCGTCATCGCAGTTGTTTTGCCCTTCACGATTCTGCTCCGCCTGAACTTGATTCAGTGTCTGATCCACAAGTTCTTCCACCTGTTCGATCTTCATCGCAAACTCCAGTCTGCTGAGCTCCTCTTTCTCCGGTTCCTTCAGCGGTGTTATGGACTCTTCTTGTTTCAGCTGCTGTGAATTCACGTCCGCCGCATGTGAAAAGTGAGGTTTCTCCTCTGAGAGGTTCTTAACAATGACCTTCTCAGCCTGAGCTTCCCGAGAATGAGCCGTTACACCTGTCGAGAAACACAAGCCATATGTCAATAAGATGTTTTAATTCAAATTCCGAGTTCCAGGTCTAAAATCTACACCAATCAGGCATAACATTATTGACTGACAGATGAAGTGAATAACACTGATTATCTCTCCATTACGGCACCTGTTAGTACAGGGGTCACCATTCCTGCTCCTGAAGGGCCGGTGTCTCTGCAGAGTTTAGCTCCAACCCTAATCATACACACCTAAAGCAGCTAATTAAGGTCTTACTAAGCATACTAGAAACTTCCAGGAAGGCGTGCTGATGCAAGTTGGAGCTAAACTCTGCAGGACACCGGCCCTCCAGGAACAAGTTTTGGGACCCCTGTGTTAGTGGGTGGATATATTAGGCAGCAAGTGAACATTTTGTCCTCAAAGTTGATGTATTAGAAGCAGGAGAAATGGGCGAGTGTAAAGATTTGAGCGAGTTTAACAAAAGCCAATCTCCAAAACTGCAGCTCTTGTGGGGTGTTCCCGGTCTGCAGTGGTCAGTATCTATCAAAAGTGCTCCAAAGAAGGAACAGTGGTGAACCGGCGACAGGATCATGGGCAGCCATGGGGAGCAAAGGCTGGCCCGTGTGGTCCGATCCAACAGACAAGCTACTGTAGCTCAAACTGCTCCAGAAGTTAATGCTGGTTCTGATAGAAAGTTATCAGAATGCTGACCCCTGTCAACTGCCGAAAGAGCCAACAGCGTGCACGTGAGCATCAGACCATGTACACCCTTGGAAACGGTATTCCCTGGTGGCTGTAGCCTCTTTCAGCAGGATAATGGCTGGATCCCAAATGACACACTTCATATGCACTTTAGGACTTAGTGGACTTAAGTCCACTAGACCGTACGGTGTCCCATTCATCATTTTAGGTTTCAGAAGGGTGCTCACGAGCACCATCTTTGCGGCCACTATGCGCCCTCGATGCGCACTTCAGCTGAGCCCGCAAGTCTGCGAGCTATGCAGAGGACTTTACCCGGCATTTGGGACCGGGCCAATGTGCCCGGCCTCAAAGCAAAAATCTTTCAGGAATGCTTTGAGGAGCACAACAAGTTTGAGGTGTTGACTTGGCCTCCAAATTCGCCAGATTTCAATCCAACCAAGATCCAAGGAGGCTTCACCTTGCATCTTACACCCTGCTGCTAACATCTTGGTGCAGATACCACAGCACACCTTCAGGGGTCTAGTGGAGTCGATGGGTCAGGGCTGTTTTGGCAGCAAAAGGGGGACCAACTCAATATTAGGAAGGTGGTCATAATGTTATGCCTGATCAGTGTATATGTGTCAGTATTAGTTGAATTTCACATTAATACATCAAGCTGCTACAAATCATCAATGAATTGTATTATTGGTGCAAGAATAGTCTGATTATTACACTGCTCAAAAAAATTTAAAACACTCTTCATGCCATCAATAGCATGATTGATTGACTGTTGGAGTTTGGGTTCCTTGTGGCTGTCGCCTTTTGGCTTGCTTAGTTGGGGACACTTGACATTTGACTTGACATCTGATATTCAAAAGTGCTCTGATCTGCCTGCATTGAAACCATTTTCTTATATACCAGTTATCAATGTAAAGCTGCTTTGACACAATCTGCATTGTAAAAAGCGCTATATAAATAAAGGTGACTTGACTTGACTTGATATGAATAGCATCAATCAGTTAAACTCCTGGGATATTGATCTGGTCAGTTCAGTAGCAGAGTTTTTTTTAAATCAGTTTCAGCTGCTTTGGTGTTAATGAAATTAACAACAGGTGCACTAGATGGGCAACAATGAGACAACCCTCAAAACAGGAGTGTTTTTTTCTGACTGTTTTTCACAAGTTTTGCAATTGGCTAAGGTCACTACTGGAAGCATGAGGCGATACCTGGACTTTACAGAGGTTGCACAGGCAGCCCAACTCCTCCAGGATGGCACATCAATATGTGCCATTGCCATAAGGTTTGCTGTGTCTCCCAGCACAGTCTCAAGAGCATGGAGGAGATTCCAGGAGACAGGCAGTTACTCTTGGAGAGCTAGACAGGGCCGTAGAAGGTCCTTAACCCATCAGCAGGACCGGTGTCTGCTCCTTTGCGCAAGGACGAACAGGATGAGCACTGCTAGAGCCCTACAAAATGACCACCAGCAGGCCACTGGTGTGAATGTCTCTGACCAAACAATCAGAAACAGACTTCATGAGAGGCCTGAGAAACGTCCTCTACTGGGCCCTGGGCACCGTGGAACTCAATTGGAATTTGCCATTGAACACCAGAACTGGCATGTCCGCCACTGGCGCCCTGTGTTTTTCACAGATGAGAGCAGGTTCACCCTGAGCATATGTGACAGAGGTGAAAGGGTCTGGAGAATCCGTGGAGAATGTTATGTTGCCTGTAACATCATTCAGTATGACCGGTTTGGTGGTGGGTCAGTGATGGTCTAGGGAGGCATATCCATGGAGGGATGCACAGACCTCTTCAGGTTAGACAATGGCACCCTGACTGCCATTAGGCATCGGAATGAAATCTTTGGACCCATTGTCAGACCCTACACTGGTGCAGTGGGTCCTGAGTTCCTCCTGGTGCATGACAATACCCAGCCTCATGTGGCAAGAGTATGTAGGCAGTTCCTGGAGGATTAAGGAATTGATACCATTGAATGGCCCCCACGCTCACCTGACCCCTCTGGGACATGTTTCGGTCCATCTGATGCCACCAGGTTGCACCTCAGACTGCCCAGGAGCTCAGTGATGCCCTGGTCCAGATCTGGGAGGAAATACCCCAGGAGACCATCTGTCGTTTCATTAGGGTCATGCCCCGACATTGTCAGGCATGCATACAATCACGTGGGGGCCATACAAACTACTGAGTACCATTTTGAGTTGCTGCAATGAAATTTCAGCAAAATGGACTAGACTGCTACCCCATTCTCAGGGTGTCTTTGAATTCAGTCCTCTGTAAGTTGATCATTTTCATTTCCATCAAATGATGTGGCATCCTTTTGCTCATAACACATTACCAAGTCCATATCAGTTTAGATTTCCAGCATTTTTTCCCCATTGAGATCTGATGTGTTTTCAAAGAGTTCCTTTAATTTTTTCAGTGGTGTAATTATTAAAAAATTATTTGAGTGTAATTATTATATCTGAAAATAAACAGCAGCTGAATATAATACCTCTGTTGTTGTAACCATTAATATTGTAGTGTACCAAATGAGAAGGTTCCCTGTATAGTAAGCAACATTATTTGGGAGAGATTTTTTTTCCTTAAGAAAAACCAAACTATCGGTATCTGCATTGGCCAATATCATTCTGAATAATCGCTATTGGTGTATCTCTAATTATATATATATCTCGATTTTAATCGATTCTCATTTTTACGAGCTGATATCAATTCTTAAATCCCAAGAATCGATTAGTCTAGTCTGTTTTCAGATGATGAATGAGCAGAATATGTAGCTCCTCCCATCCAATAAATCGCAATAATCTTTGTTACTTTTGATATGAAGCAAAGTCTCAGATTTCAAATGACGTCCATCTTATTATGAGATTCTAAACATAAATACCGTTTTGGCGCTGTTTAATGTGGCGTGACAGATTGCTTTAGCGCCTCAGTTAAAGTGAAGCATGTGATCATCCTCTCCTCCGCTTTAATACCAGTTACAGCGAAATAAACATGAACATCTGAAGGTATGTTAAAATATACAGTACAACTTACTGAAATCCGTATCATGTCTCGTGTAATCGCTCAATCAGTGCTTCAACCTCGGAAAGACTCAATAAAACAGCTTCAGTGTCACGTAACGTCACATTTACCTCAGAAAAACACATTCAGTGACCATAAACTCATTAGTCAGATAGAAAAGTGAACTCTAGAAAGCAGCATTCTGATAAATATAGCTATGCACCGTTACATATTCATTATAATCTTTAATGTTCTTCAATATTTAATGCATGTTTGAATAAATCAGTTATGACAGTCGCGATTTAAATGTTTATATTAAAAAAAAAAACGAATTGGAGTAGAAATATGATTATGTAATTCTAAACTTTATTTATAATAAAAAACATCATTGAGTGTAATTTAAGTGTTTGTATATAAATAAGTTAATTTAACCTTCAATATTATTATAGTAGCACCAGCTGACTCCCATGTGTAGTTTACAGCATTAGTTGAGAGATTTTTTTTCCTCTAGAAAATTTGCCATGTACTGTAACAGAAATACTACATCCAAAATAATCGATATCGAATCGAAATCGTAATCGAATTGAATGCATGTGTATATTAATCGAATCGTGAAAATTGTGTCAATACCCAGCCCTAATATATATATCATGGTGAATTTTATATGTTAAAACAAACATTATAGAAATATAATGATTAATAAATCATGTTTAAAATCAGTATATTATATATATATATATCAGTTCAAACTCACTCGTGTCCATCAAGATCTCCACCTGAACGCCGACGGAGCATCTCTGTGACTCTGCAGTGACTCTCTGTAGTTCAGTCTCGGTGAGCATCAGCCGAGTCTTCAGTCCCTGGATCTCCTCGTTTCTCCTCCGGATCTCCTGATGAAGAGCAGCAGCCTCTTCCTCCAGCAGCTGACTGATCTCCGCCACCGCCGCCTTCGCCAGCACGGTCATGATCGCGGAGATCTGAGTCTGGATCATCCCTGCGGAGCTCATCTCGCTCTCAAAACACTCTGAACATGACATTACTATGAAGAACAACACAAGAGCTTCTCTGGGTCCTGCTCACTCGTGACGTGTTTCCTTTTAGGAAACGCTCAGCAAATTAAAAGACACGCGAGCAGCGGAAGGTGCAGAATAGAATTTTGTTTGGAGATTTTACACGATTTATATGAATTTTCAAAAGCTATTTTATAGTAAAAACACAAGAAAATAAGAACTCTGTCTTTTCACATCATTAACACTTTTCTTGAACAAGACAGAAGACATTTCTATATATGATTTTCTCTATATTAGATTTTAATAATTTAAACGTTTTCATTTCTATTATAAGTTTTATTTTATTTTAAATTGTATTTTTTTTGATTGTATGATTTATTATTGGATTTTCTATTTATTCATTAGTTACTGCTGGACATAACACTGTTCAATATTAAAGTGATAGTTCACCCAAAAATGAAACTTCTGTCATCATTTACTCACCCTCGTCTCGTTTCAAACCCTTAAGACTTTCGTTTATCTTCGAAACACAAATGAATTTAATAAAATAATCACATTGCGTAATGTTTTTGAAAGTTTTGCATTTTGTTTTGTTTAATAATTAACATTACATTTGTGAGTATGACTTGCACACAGCCACTTCAAAACTGTTCACAAGCTTCTATGGGTTTGATTTTGGTTGTCATTTGTTGAAATAAATACAAAAAAAAAATATTGTGTCAGTGTCTGTCTCCATGTTCTCCTCCGTGGTCATATGTGAAAGTGACAACAATAAAACTTCAGTTACATTTACACCCTTCCAACAAAGTAATGGATTGACTTGTGTCAGCTTTTTGAACATATTTTTTTTATTATTTGGACATTTTCTACCACATGATGGCTGAAGCAGCAGCGCGTGACACTGTTTTCATGGTAAACTGATCAACATTGTGATCGGAATTCTACAAAAGTGAAGTGAAAACACCAAATGATCATGCAATGGGATAAAATAGCTTCTCTTCCCTGCAAACGATACCATGAAGAATGTGAAAGTCAAAAACACGTTCTTTTTTAAAAATACTTATAAGCAATATCACACAAGCAAAAGTGCTGTTTTCCCAAATATCGGCACGTTTGCAAATGCGATATCGATTTTATAGGCCTACAACAATTCAATAAACAATAAGTTAATGGGCTATTAGGGGACTTACATTTTAGACTGTTTTTCTCTATTTTGCCAATGAAAATAGTTCCAAACACAGTTTCAGTTTCGTTACTGAAGGAATCCGTGTTTTAATGAATCGTTCTAATGAATGACTCGACGACTCACTTCTGCTTTGTCCCTGAATGAATCAGCTGTTTTGAATCGGTTAAGTGAATAATTCAATGACTAACTCATTAAGACAATGATTTGCCGCCACCTACTGGTGGCTTTAGTTTTTCATTTTAGCTGAACGATGAAGATGGAATGCTGTTTTTGTTTGCGGTTGTACGGTTGTAGAATACGTTTATAAATAGACTATTAAGATCGAAATATGAGATAACAGCAAATATAACAGAGATAAACTAATCACAGTCGCATTGCATGACTATCGTGGATGCGCACGTCACGATATTGATGCTAAAACGATACATCGTGCAGCCCTATTTCAGTTTTAGGTATTTTAGTACGTCAAGTTAAACTAAATGAAAATAAAAAAAAATGTTTCAGTCGAAACTATAATGAACCTTGGGATGATTACAAACTTGTTCATCATGAAACATTACTGTCATGGCAAGGGAGACGTCGCGTAAAGAATGTGTAAGATGTGTGAAACCGGCCTTAATGCAGAAATGCAACACAGTTACAATACTAAGAAATCTCACATTGAGACATGATATGAAACACCTCGTGTCCACGTTCATCATCTCTGTCCGCTGTGCAAGCGCAAGTGTCTGAGGCAGTTGTCCTGTCTGGAGAAGGTCTTACCGCACAGCTGGCATCGGAAGGGTTTTTCACCCGTGTGCACTAGTTTGTGTGTTATGAGCCGCGTCCTCTGTGTGAATCCCTTGCCGCACTCCTCACACCGGAAGGGTTTTTCACCCGTGTGCACTCGTCTGTGTGATTTGAGCCGGGTACTTTGTGTGAAGCCCTTGCCACACTCCTCACATCGGAAGGGTTTGGGGCCCGTCTGCCCGCCTGCACACGCCCTCCGTGTGAGCGCTTTGGGCAAACACGAGCTTGAATGTGAGGATGGAAGTCTGTTGAAAGGCGTAGAGTCAGATCTGGTTGAGCGTCTGTGGGAATCCTGAAGATTCAAGCCGTACTCAACGTCTGCAGCACCAAAGCTCTCGTTCTCCAGAACAACACCGGGAGCCAATAAACCGGACTGAGTCGACGCAGTCATCGGATCCTCCATCATCACATATGGATCTGTTAAATTCTGAGAATGTTGCTCCGACTCCATAAGACTTTCAGGATGGTCAAATGCTTTCCCTGAAGACCATAAATGAGAGTTTCCGTCATCCCAGTTGTTTTGTTCTTCACGCTTCTGCTCCGCCTGAACTTGATTCAGTGTCTGATCCACAAGTTCTTCCACCTGTTCGATCTTCATCTCAAACTCCAGTCCGCCGAGCTCCTCTTCCACAGGTTCCTTCAGCGGTGTTACGGACTCTTCTTGTTTCAGCTGCTGTGAATTCACGTCTGCCGCATGTGAAAAGTGAGGTTTCTCCTCTGAGAGGTTCTTAACAATGACCTTCTCAGCCTGAGGTTCCCGAGAATGAGCCGTTACACCTGTTGAGAAACACAAGCCATATGTCAATAAGATGTTTTAATTCAAATTCTACAACAAATCAAACAGTTCCAGGGATAAAATCTATGTACACCGATCAGGCATAACATTATGACCACCAAGTAACATCCACATGGATGGCAGGACCCAAGGTTTCCCAGCAGAACATATAATCAACATAGAATTGTTTTTATTACATTTACTTTGTTTAATATATATATATATATATATATATATATATATATATATATATATATATATATATATATATATATTATATTTATATATAATTACTAACTGAATTATTATTTTTTTTTAAGTAATGCTTACTATATTTACGATACAAATATTTTTACAAATATTTTACAATATTTACAAATATTTCAAAAACTAATTAACCTTTTTGTACTAATTTTATAATTATAATTTACCAACATTACAGAAATGTAACTATATATTTTAAATACTCACTCGTGTCCATCAAGATCTCCACCTGAACGCCGACGGAGCATCTCTGTGACTCTGCAGTGACTCTCTGTAGTTCAGTCTCCGTGAGCATCAGCCGAGTCTTCAGTCCCTGGATCTCCTCGTTTCTCCTCCGGATCTCCTGATGAAGAGCAGCAGCCTCTTCCTCCAGCAGCTGACTGATCTCCGCCACCGCCGCCTTCGCCAGCACGGTCATGATCGCGGAGATCTGAGTCTGGATCATCCCCGCGGAGCTCATCTCGCTCTCAAAACACTCTGAACATGACATTACTATGAAGAACAACAACACAAGAGCTTCTCTGGGTCCTGCTCACTCGTGACGTGTTTCCTTTTAGTAAACGCTCAGCAAATTAAAAGACACGCGAGCAGCGGAAGGTGCAGAATAGAATTTTGTTTGGAGATTTTACACGATTTATATGAATTTTCAAAAGCTATTTTATAGTAAAAACACAAGAAAATAAGAACTCTGTCTTTTCACATCATTAACAATTTTCTTGAACAAGACTCAGAAAAGAAAAAAAAATCTCAAGACGGAAGACATTTCTATATACGTCATTTATTTATTTATGATTGGACACACTGTTGTACTGTACTGTACATTTCTATTATGTTTTATTTTAAATTGCATTTTTTTTATTGGACAATTTATTATTTATTCATAAGTTACAGGACATAGCACTGTTCAATATTAAAGTGATAGTTCACCCAAAAATGAAACTTCTGTCATCATTTACTCACCCTCATCTCGTTTCAAACCCGTAAGACTTTCGTTCATCTTTGAAACACAAATGAAGCTTTCTGTCCCTCCATTGACAGTCTACGCAGCTACCACTTTAAAACCAACGAGGTTCATTCTCGTGTTACACACGTTTGAGCTTCTGTAACAACCAATGATGTTCATTCTCATGTTACGAAGCATGTTTGAACTTCTGTAACAACCAATGAGGTTCATTCTCGTGTTACGCATTTTTGAACTTCTGTAACAACCAATGAGATTCATTCTCGTGTTACGCAGCACGTTTGAGGTTCTGTAACAACCAATGAGATTCATTCTCGTGTTACGCAGCACGTTTGAGGTTTTGTAACAACCAATGAGGTTCATTCTCGTGTTACGCAGCACGTTTGAGCTTCTGTAACAACCAATGATGTTCATTCTTGTGTTACGCAGCACGTTTGAGGTTTTGTAACAACCAATGATGTTCATTCTTGTGTTACGCATGTTTGAACTTCTGTAACAACCAATGAGGTTCATTCTCGTGTTACGCATTTTTGAGCTTCTGTAACAACCAATGAGATTCATTCTCGTGTTACGCAGCACGTTTGAGCTTCTGTAACAACCAATGAGATTCATTCTCGTGTTACGCAGCACGTTTGAGGTTTTGTAACAACCAATGAGGTTCATTCTCGTGTTACGCATGTTTGAACTTCTGTAACAACCAATGATGTTCATTCTTGTGTTACGCAGCACGTTTGAGGTTTTGTAACAACCAATGATGTTCATTCTCGTGTTACGCATGTTTGAACTTCTGTAACAACCAATGATGTTCATTCTCGTGTTACGCAGCACGTTTGAGCTTCTGTAACAACCAATGAGATTCATTCTCGTGTTACGCAGCACGTTTGAGGTTTTGTAACAACCAATGAGGTTCATTCTCGTGTTACGCAGCACGTTTGAGCTTCTGTAACAACCAATGATGTTCATTCTTGTGTTACGCAGCACGTTTGAGGTTTTGTAACAACCAATGATGTTCATTCTCGTGTTACGCATGTTTGAACTTCTGTAACAACCAATGCGATTCATTCTCGTGTTACGCAGCATGTTTGAGGTTCTGAAACAACCAATGATGTTCCTTCTCGTGTTACGCAGCATGTTTGAGGTTTTGTAACAACCAATGATGTTCATTCTCGTGTTACGCATGTTTGAACTTCTGTAACAACCAATGAGATTCATTCTCGTGTTACGCAGCACGTTTGAGGTTTTGTAACAACCAATGATGTTCATTCTCGTGTTACGCATGTTTGAACTTCTGTAACAACCAATGAGGTTCATTCTCGTGTTACGCATTTTTGAACTTCTGTAACAACCAATGATATTCATTCTCGTGTTACGCAGCACGTTTGAGCTTCTGTGACAACCAATGATGTTCATTCTTGTGTTATGCAGCACATTTGAGCTTCTGTAACAGCCAATGAGGTTTTTTTCTCGTGTTACGCATGTTTGAGCTTCTGTAACAACCAATGAGATTCATTCTCATGTTACACAGCACGTTTGAGGTTCTGAAACAACCAATGAGGTTCATTCTCGTGTTACGCAGCACGTTTGAGGTTCTGAAACAACCAATGAGATTCATTCTCGTGTTATGTAGCACGTTTGAGGTTCTGAAACAACCAATGAGGTTCATTCTCGTGTTACGCAGCACGTTTGAGGTTCTGAAACAACCAATGAGATTCATTCTCGTGTTATGTAGCACGTTTGAGGTTCTGAAACAACTAATGATGTTCATTCTCGTGTTACGCAGCACGTTTGAGGTTCTGAAACAACCAATGAGATTCATTCTCGTGTTATGTAGCACGTTTGAGGTTCTGAAACAACTAATGATGTTCATTCTCGTGTTACGCAGCACGTTTGAGGTTCTGAAACAACCAATGAGATTCATTCTCGTGTTATGTAGCACGTTTGAGGTTCTGAAACAACTAATGATGTTCATTCTCGTGTTACGCAGCACGTTTGAGCTTCTGTAACAACCAATGAGATTCATTCTCGTGTTACGCAGCACGTTTGAGCTTCTGTAACAACCAATGAGATTCATTCTCGTGTTACGCAGCACGTTTGAGCTTCTGTAACAACCAATGAGATTCATTCTCGTGTTACGCAGCACGTTTGAGGTTTTGTAACAACCAATGAGGTTCATTCTCGTGTTACGCAGCACGTTTGAGCTTCTGTAACAACCAATGATGTTCATTCTCGTGTTACGCAGCACGTTTGAGCTTCTGTAACAACCAATGATGTTCATTCTTGTGTTACGCAGCACGTTTGAGGTTTTGTAACAACCAATGATGTTCATTCTCGTGTTACGCATGTTTGAACTTCTGTAACAACCAATGAGGTTCATTCTCGTGTTACGCATTTTTGAACTTCTGTAACAACCAATGAGATTCATTCTCGTGTTACGCAGCACGTTTGAGCTTCTGTGACAACCAATGATGTTCATTCTTGTGTTATGCAGCACATGTGAGCTTCTGTAACAGCCAATGAGGTTTTTTTCTCGTGTTACGCATGTTTGAGCTTCTGTAACAACCAATGAGATTCATTCTCATGTTACGCAGCACGTTTGAGGTTCTGAAACAACCAATGAGATTCATTCTCGTGTTATGTAGCACGTTTGAGGTTCTGAAACAACTAATGATGTTCATTCTCGTGTTACGCAGCACGTTTGAGGTTTTGTAACAACCAATGAGATTCATTCTCGTGTTACGCAGCACGTTTGAGCTTCTGTAACAACCAATGAGATTCATTCTCGTGTTACGCAGCACGTTTGAGCTTCTGTAACAACCAATGAGATTCATTCTCGTGTTACGCAGCACGTTTGAGCTTCTGTAACAACCAATGATGTTCATTCTTGTGTTACGCAGCACGTTTGAGGTTTTGTAACAACCAATGATATTCATTCTCGTGTTACGCATGTTTGAACTTCTGTAACAACCAATGAGATTCATTCTCGTGTTACGCATTTTTGAACTTCTGTAACAACCAATGAGATTCATTCTCGTGTTACGCAGCACGTTTGAGCTTCTGTGACAACCAGTTATGTTCATTCTTGTGTTATGCAGCACATGTGAGCTTCTGTAACAGCCAATGAGGTTTTTTTCTCGTGTTACGCATGTTTGAGCTTCTGTAACAACCAATGAGATTCATTCTCATGTTACACAGCACGTTTGAGGTTCTGAAACAACCAATGAGGTTCATTCTCGTGTTACGCAGCACGTTTGAGGTTCTGAAACAACCAATGATATTCATTCTCGTGTTATGTAGCACGTTTGAGGTTCTGAAACAACCAATGAGGTTCATTCTCGTGTTACGCAGCACGTTTGAGGTTCTGAAACAACCAATGAGATTCATTCTCGTGTTACGTAGCACGTTTGAGGTTCTGAAACAACTAATGATGTTCATTCTCGTGTTACGCAGCACGTTTGAGCTTCTGTAACAACCAATGAGATTCATTCTCGTGTTACGCAGCACGTTTGAGCTTCTGTAACAACCAATGAGATTCATTCTCGTGTTACGCAGCACGTTTGAGCTCTGTAACAACCAATGAGATTCATTCTCGTGTTACGCAGCACGTTTGAGCTTCTGTAACAACCAATGATGTTCATTCTTGTGTTACGCAGCACGTTTGAGGTTTTGTAACAACCAATGTTCATTCTCGTGTTACGCATGTTTGAACTTCTTTAACAACCAATGAGGTTCATTCTCGTGTTACGCATTTTTGAACTTCTGTAACAACCAATGAGATTCATTCTCGTGTTACGCAGCACGTTTGAGCTTCTGTGACAACCAATGATGTTCATTCTTGTGTTATGCAGCACATGTGAGCTTCTGTAACAGCCAATGAGGTTTTTTTCTCGTGTTACGCATGTTTGAGCTTCTGTAACAACCAATGAGATTCATTCTCATGTTACACAGCACGTTTGAGGTTCTGAAACAACCAATGAGGTTCATTCTCGTGTTATGTAGCACGTTTGAGGTTCTGAAACAACCAATGATGTTCATTCTTGTGTTATGCAGCACGTTTGAGCTTCTGTGACAGCCAATGAGGTTTTTTTCTCGTGTTACGCATGTTTGAGCTTCTGTAACAACCAATGAGATTCATTCTCATGTTACACAGCACGTTTGAGGTTCTGAAACAACCAATGAGATTCATTCTCGTGTTATGTAGCACGTTTGAGGTTCTGAAACAACCAATGATGTTCATTCTTGTGTTATGCAGCACATGTGAGCTTCTGTAACAGCCAATGAGGTTTTTTCTCGTGTTACGCATGTTTGAGCTTCTGTAACAACCAATGAGGTTCATTCTCGTGTTGAGATTCATTCTCGTGTTACGCAGCACGTTTGAGGTTTTGTAACAACCAATGAGGTTCATTCTCGTGTTACGCATGTTTGAGCTTCTGTAACAACCAATGAGATTCATTCTCGTGTTACGCAGCACGTTTGAGGTTCTGAAACAACCAATGATGTTCCTTCTCGTGTTACGCAGCATGTTTGAGCTTCTGTAACAACCAATGATGAACTAACCCTTCAAGTTTTATTTGTTTAATTTCCACTTTAACACTTATCTGAGACCCTTACTGTTTTGATCTGACATTATTAAGCAGTTGAGTCTCTAGAACAGATAAACCACACAGAAACAAACTTACACATATTCCTGCAATACACAGTGTAAACTAAATAGCCCAGAAAGACACAACAGCAATGATTTTACATCAGAAAGTCATTTGTTTTATTGTCAACTGCAAAATGCATCTTCTTGATGCTCCCATATTAAATAATTCACGCAAACACAAAGTAGTGGAAAACAACATAGAAGGCATATAGCATCATTTTACAGGTTATAAAATGAAAAATTAAATTCATATATAAATGAAATGCATTTCATGTGACTGCTGATGGTTATCAAACAGATGTATATAAATGTGATCTGTTGTCCAGCTACTGAAAAACAGTATATCAAACTTGAAGCAATATTACTATTTATTATAAAAAACCTCCATAAAGTATGTCAAAACAAGTCAAATTTAAAACAAAATGTGGCATTTGATAAAAGCTTGTCACTAGTGAATCTGTGACTGTGAAGGCTACCAATACGCATACGCCTCCTCTTCAGTGTGGCTGCGCTGGTGCAGTTTCAGTGAGTTTAAATGAGAGTAGGACTTGCCGCATTCTTCACAACTGTACGGTTTCTCTCCGGTGTGCGAGCGCTGGTGTGAAATCAGGTGAGAGTTGCAGTAGAAGCGTTTGCCGCACTGAGGGCAGGTGTACGGTCTCTCTCCGGTGTGGATTCTTTGGTGGATCTTCAGGTAGAAGCGTGTGGTGAAGGTCTTTCCACACTGAGGGCAGCGAGAGCTTCTCTCTGCATTTGCGTCTCTGTGTTCTGACGCCGACGGAAGCGCATGGTTAGCGGCAGCAGTTCTGTACGGTTCGTCCACGTACTGATGCGCGATTGGATCGTGCCGTCGGTTCGGAGACACACCTGTGGCGAATCGCTCACCTGTTTCCAGAGGAGAAGCGTCCAAACTCTGGGCTCCGGAGTTCGCTGGATATTCTTCGGAAATAGGCGAATTCCACATTCCACTGGGCTTCATTTTACTCGTTAGCATAAAATCACTACCTGCAGATTAAACATAACAATAAAATGATGCTGATTGGAGTGTTTCAATCAAGTTTAAAACACATGATGGTATGTGAAAGCGATTTCCTATGATGCTTGTAAAAAAAAAAGTCCATAACTCGTCCTGATATGAAGAGATCTCTCACCCTCTCTAGCTGCTCCTGTTGTTCCCGTGCTGAAACTATCCTGGTCTTCCACATCTGGACCCAACGGGCAAAGAGCAGGAGAAACTAGGAATAAAAACAATCATCCGAATAAGACTGAGAATGAATATTAGAACATTAAATTTGACGATAATAAAGAGTAAACACTTGGCTTTTGATGTAAAATCATAATTCTTGAAAGCATGCGTGTGTGTTTTACTTGGTCCGCTGTCCCACTGTCCGTCCTCCATGTGTTCCTCTTTGATCTGAATGGATTTGATTCCGTCTTCCTGCATTTGGGAATGACAAAGAATCCGGTTACTGTATGACATATACTGAAGAAGAAGGATCTAATAATGAAGAATCCTTACGTTCAGCGTGAACGTCTGCACTGAAGAATCGCCCGTGTGTGTC
This sequence comes from Chanodichthys erythropterus, assembly GCF_024489055.1. Taxonomy (NCBI): domain Eukaryota; kingdom Metazoa; phylum Chordata; class Actinopteri; order Cypriniformes; family Xenocyprididae; genus Chanodichthys; species Chanodichthys erythropterus. Next base: position 14,179,462 of record NC_090236.1, read on the forward strand.
TCCGTCTGTGATTCTCCGTCATGATTTTTATTTATCTTTACGAAGTTGAGGTTTACCTCTGGTGAGAAAGTGTTTTTGAAATGATGGATAAATACAACATATACAGATACAAGCATTGTTAAATGTGCAGTAAGCGATGTCTGAGAAACGATGTTGATATTTGAAATCACCAAAACAATCACGCCCCTACCCAAGAGGATCACACCCCTATCTTGATAGCTCCGCCCCAAAATTCACAAACACCTCCCCCATCATGAGTGGACACGCCCCTTGCTGCTGATTGGCTACAAGTGTGATGTTGCCCTCAGAGTGATCCACTTTTAACAGTGTTTCTCAGAAATCTCTTACTGCATGAAAGAAATACAGGTTTTGAACAACATGATAAAAGAATGATCATTTTTGTTTAAATCATCTCTATAAGTGGTAATAACACCAGAACACAACCATCTGATACATGTTCATGTGTTATATGATGTGTTTTTGTAATCAAAATAAGCATTAATATTTAAAGTCAACATGATTCAGAATTTGCGACCTATTGTAACATAATACTGAATCAAAGCATATGGAATGAGAATGGGAAAGTTAGATGATGAAAAGTGGATGTTATAGAGCAGAATAGACGCAGATCTGAGTGCAGGTATAACTTTACCTTCACACCGTTGTTTGGACTTTGCAGTCTGAACTGAAACGCTCTTTCTCTGACCATAAGCGGGACACTGGCAGGCCACATCTCGAGTCGGTGGCTGTCAGACGGACACACACAGACTCAGACAGCGCGCTATTACCAAACCGAGTTCTCTTTTGCGTCTTAAACGGATGAATACACACAAAATTATGTCAAAATGCCCATTTTGGTTAGTATCCTTATAAGCACGGAGTTAAAATAAAAAGTCTTCTAACAAAAAAATCTGATGCGTGTCAGATCCGTGCATTTGGTCTTAAAGTGACAGTAGCTTAAAATACCTGCTGCTGTCTTCTGTCATTAATGTTGACTGATCATATGCACGGTTACTTCCTGGTTTTCGATAAGCCAGCTTGGGTATTTTGCGGTGAACTGTTGTACTCGCTGTACATTGACACAAAACCATCTATGGCAAAACTTTTTAATGTGGTATTTATATCACACTTGCCTAATTTGGCAATAAACCAGTTTTATCGATTGCAATAAAGAACGTTTGAATAAGAAATGTTGTGTCTGTAATTAGACACACATGCAACATATTTCCAGCACTTCAAATGTTATTTTTAATGTGATGACCAAAAGCATTATTTATTCATCCTTCTGAGATTGTCCCTATTTGTAAAACCAAACATTTCAAGACTGATAGAAAACACTCATTTAAAATAAAAAAAGACATTAATTATTACTATAACCAGCAGATGGCGGCAGAGGACCATTTTATTTGCACATATATCAGCCATTTCCTGTAATAGTTTTTCACTCAGTTTCATTTTTGAATAAATATTAAACATTGTAAAATCACTAGGTTTAAAAATACATTTTGTCAAGGTGAAGTATGAAGTACAAAAATCTCATGAAAAACGATAACTTTTCTCAGTCAGTGCAGCGCAAGTTCAATGATTTCATCATATTTGTGAAAACTCACATTTTATTTTATTACATTTTTTTATGTCATCTTACGTTTCAACAACTAAATTAATGCTAGAACTGACTCTATTCTGATTATAAACCAACACTCCATCAAGTGACATTTCACCAGAAGTTTTCCAGCTTTGCGGAAGTTTTTAAGAACATTCCGTGCATATGGTCAATTAAAGAACAAAAGAAAAAAAAAAAAAATCTCAAATCTGCTCTTGACTGAATAACTTCTTTAGCTTTAAAAGGATTAACATACATTTAATTGATACATTATAGCATTTCATACCTGAATATTACCTGAAATCTGTTTATTTCATTTTTATCTTTGTTCTACTGTTTTTATCAGTACTATTGGTTGTTATTTGTTTGTTCGTTCTTATCTTATTACGGTTTACTTTTATTAAAATACTTTTTATAATACCGGACCTTATTTTCATTTTACCATGAAATCCCAGCTAACAAGGAACGTTGTCAGAACGTTGTTGCGACGTTGTCTCAAAGTTAACGTTAAAAAAGTTAAAGTTAATAGTTATCTGAAACATCATAAAAATGTTATTTATTCATCATTCATGGAATATTTTTTCTTAATAAGTTGAATGTTTGTCTAACATTATTTAAATGTTAAACTACTTGTTTCGGAACGTTCAGAGAACATTCAAGTAACGTTCCCGTAATGTTTGAAGAATGATTAAATGAAATGTTCAATTAACCAAGAAGAAAAAAAAAAAACTGGAGAGCATTCAGAAAGAAAGTTTTCATAACTATATACATTTCTTAGCTAGGATCCCATGGTTCTTCTCTGGGGACTTTTTTTTAGGGTAGTAACACTTACCTTCGCTGTTGGCGATGTAACGTTACCAACGGTGTAAACTGACGGAACGGCTGTATCTGTCAAACACAGAACTTTAGCGAAGCCCATTTCGTGCTGTGTTAAATTCTGGAAGCATTCACGGGTGAAATGCCTCGAACACAAGCGCGAATTCTCCGTTATTCCTCCTTCTTCAAAGTGCAAAAACTCAAGCCAACGGGATCGTAACCAGGGGGTTTTAGGGATGGGGAACAGGGTCTTAAGAGGAAAACATCCCAAAATGCACCTTTTCACCATCTCTGCGTTCGCCGCTAGGCTAGTTTTATGTGGCGTTAAGATGACAGGATAAAGGGGCGGGGTTACAACTTAGCTCTCTAGCTATTGGCTTAACGTCCGGGCGGCCTTCCATACGTCACCGGCTAAAGAAAGTCGTTTCAGCGGAAGATCAAGTTAATACATTATGATTAAAGACTGAAAGGACCAAAAGGCACGGACGAATCGCGCATTAAACCGCATCATGTTGACTTTAAATTAAAGTGTGTCAGTCTGGACTGAAGTGTACCTCTCTGTCCGCTGTTATTGACCTGTATTCCCACTGAGCGCAGGTTCGGCTGGTTCTGTCGGGCTGATCGCAGCTCGCTCTCGGTAAACTGCAGTTTGACCAGCAGCGTCTCGACCTCCATCTGCCGGCGCGTCATCTCCTGCTCCACCGCGCGACTCATCTCCAGCAGCGCGCATTTGGCGAAGCGCTCGATGATGGACGCCAGCTGCGCGTGGATATCAACCGATGCAGACATTCTAGTCGCTTCCCTGCTGAACAGTAAAGTCTGTTGTTTGTGAGGAGAGTTTGTATCGATGATGGTGATTTCCAAAGAGCCTCGCGTTCAGTCTGGTGTGTTTTCTTTCAAATCCACGCTGGGTTTGAGGATGAGGATAGTCGAGCATGTATCAGTATTGTTTACACAAATCTTACAAAACAGTTGACCATTTCCTAGAGGCGTGACGTCACCATTGAAAGGACCAATAGATTTTCGCACTGTCTTTTCAGTACCGTAAATCCTAGTTTAGAAGCGACATTTAAAAACGCACGAAAACGGTTACGGTGTAATCGTTCGATTTAAATCTCGCTAACGAAAAACGTCAATATTTTGTATCCACCAAAAAAAACCCATTGCATTTCCTGTTTGAAAAGGAACTGCTATATAATATTCATATACTGTGAAATGCAGAACTGAAAAGAAAAAACTGCAGAAACTAAGCAAATGCAAAGTATAAACTTTATTAATGCAGACGAAAATAACAAAAATTGCTCATATTAGCCAGATAACAGCACAAATAAATACAATGAGAAAATGCATCGGATAAACAAAATAAGATAAAACAAGAATAAGACAAAAGCAATAAATAAATTGTAAGAATGAAATACAATAGAAACCAAGCTATAAGCTAAAATGTTTAAAGCTGCAGTCCGCAACTTTTTTGTGTTAAAAATTTACAAAAATTATATAATGAGAATATACAACATGAATCCAATTTCCAAACTGTGTTTTTGTCTTATCCTGAATCATTATGGTACACTTATAATAAGTGTTTATATTTGGACTATTTCAGACCGGACTGGTAGGACCCGCCGCAGAGTATCACAGTAACTCCGTGACTCGCCATAGACATACACAGAAAAAAGTAGTTCCGGCTACAATGTTCTTCCACAAGATGCGTGCAGTTCTGTTTATTAACCGCTAGAGGGCCAAAAATCTCGGACAGCAGCTTTAAAACAATAAAATGTAGATTTAAAAGTTGTATTGCATAAAGTTGCACAAATGTGTTAATTAAGTGACAAATGAAAAATAAAATCTTCTAGATGTGCAAATGCAAAGTTTTGATACGAGAAAACCGAATGTGAAGAGATAGAATACCAGCAATAGAATAAGAAATAAATAAGCACACAACACCTAAAAAGACGATAGAAACTAAGCAATAAATTAAATATATTGTAGTGCATAAGGCAAAAAAAACAATAAACAAAAGCTAGTTAAATATAAAACTGGGACAAATTAAATATAAAATATATTTACAGACGTGCAAAGATGTATAGTCAAAATTAAAGCAACACAAATGTAAATAAACATGTTACTATACTGCGAGCAAGTATTTTCTCTCTTTGTAGAGATTCACTTCACATCAGTTCTCTACACTAACATCTTGCAGCGGCGCTCGCTTTTTTCTGCCGCCCTCGCGGTCACCAGCTAGATGAAACCAACGTATGATGGCTTTCTCCACCTCCAGCTCCGTTATTTGTGCACATGTAGGATTTCTTCTCACAGCCTCTAGAAGAGCAGCACACACACACAGAGTTAAAACGCTGAAATCATAATAAATAAAGACGCCACTGATCCCAGAACCAAGATGCTTGTAGAGTTCCAGAAAGATTTACGACAGAAGCACTTACCAATCACGACGCTTTTAAGCTCTAAACTTTGGAAAGATGTTTTTCCATTCACACCTCTCCAGTTCACAGTTTTGGCCAAGTCATTTTTGATCGCCTGCTTCATTATTCTCCAGACCGTGTCCTTCACATCCACTCCGCCCAACATTCCCAGCTCATGCACCTGAAATGTTTTTAAAACATGCCGTCACTATTTAACCAAAACACTAAAATCCTCATTTTGGCTGCGTGAGATTCTCCAGCTTTGTTGTTGTTGAGCTGTTAAAGCTCCGCCCTCTTCTGGAAAGTGGAGCTCATTTGCATTTAAAGGGACACACACAAAAACGGCGTGTTTTTGCTCACACCCAAATAGGGGCAAATTTGACAAGCTATAATAAATGATCTGTGGGGGATTTTGAGCTGAAACTTCACACACATTCTGGAGACACCAGAGACTGATATTACATCTTGTGAAAATAGGTCCCCTTTAATGTAAGACAGTGATATATTGGAGGACCAAATTCAGTACACGGCTTATTAATAAAGCATACTATTTATAGATAAACAGAAGAGCCCAGAATATTTACACAGTTTTTACGCATTTTACGCATATCAACGGAGGGACGGAAATCTCTCAGATTTCATTACTAATATCTTCATTTGTGTTTTTGGAACGACACGATGCAGACTTTTAAGTGATGACAGCATGTAAATGTGCATGACTGAGAGTTACCCACCACTTTTCTTCTGGTTTCCGGACAGGATCGCAGATCATTCTCCAGGGCAGTTAACGAGCTTAGGTCTCCAATCGGAAAACGTCTTTGATTTAAACGGTCAGCATCTGTGACCTCCCTGACGTTGTTTGACTGGAGATCTTGAACCATCTTTATTAAGCTCATCTGTTGCTCCATAACAATCTCCTGCTTTGTGGTCAGGTCGTGAAGAAGCGCTGAAACATCAAACACAGGGATTGTAAGGTCACCACATCGACATATGAGTCTTATACTTAAAGTGCCCATGAAATTAAAAAACGACAATTCCTATTTTTCATGGAATATTGCCCAGTGTGATTTATCATTATCGTTTTAAATTCATTGCTCGTAATCTTGAATCAGAATATCTTGCAGCAACATCTCTCTTCTTCTCTGATGATGAAGGCGGGGCAACCTGTCACTCACATGAGATCCACCAATAGCAATCCACCACCATCCAATCAATTCCCCACAGACATAATCAAGCCCCGCCCAACATTTGTTCTTGTTTGCGAAGCGTTTTACTCACATATACGTCACATTAGGTAAGAAAAGCGCAACTTACATTTCATGCCGACTTTAATGCCTGTTCACACCAAGAACGATGACTATAACAATAAAGATATAGTTCTAAAAATGTAAAAGAACAGCAGAGTCCACATCACAACTAAAACGATAACATCACAGTGCAACGACATCATTGGAATCACATGATGAGTGATAAAACACTGGCAGCCATTAAGAGCTCCAGCTCCAGGCGACAAAACTGCAGCGCACTTATAATAAACAGAACATTATCGTCCACTGGTGTGTTATCGTTCTTGATGTGCAAAATATGATTGAAAATAAGCCAAAAAATCTTACATCTTACGAATGGATCACAGCATGACAGGCCGTTTTCCTGATGCCACAGCGACGGTGTTGCCTGTTCGGGAGAAGGTGAAGTCATGTCCTGACGAAACTCACTTACACGGTCCTGTGATGCTCTGGCTGAACTTCTCTCTGGCCACAGCTGTCGGGGTGTGTGGAGAAGCGGAGGACTAGGTGACTGCTGTGAAGAAGACCCAACAGTTATTTGATGCCACTCCAACAAGGATGGTGTGGACGTTTCTGCACCCTGCGTCACACTCGGATTTTGTCTTTGGCCTGGAGGACTTGGTTGAAGCTCATTGGAAGCTGACAATATGGTTCTTTTGCATGGTGGTTGTATTTGTGGGGCTTGTGGTAAATTCGCTTTTTGGGGTGCGGTGGCCTCCTCGTCAGTGTCGTATTCCTCCAGAAGCTGTCTGTTTCGTCTTTGGAGGAGGTAAGAAATTGTATAATTACACAATTTGATCAATTTAGGGTGAATATTCAGTGAAATACTAATAAATGTGTATGTTCACACATCAAATCCTCAGTGTTTCTGTCTTGTTTTGGTGCACAAATATCTAAACATTCTAAAATCAAGATACATTTACTGGAGAAGCAACATAACTGAAGATATTAAGTAAAAAATGTATTAAAATGAAGTGAGTTTGTGCTTAAAACAAAAACAAATATCTGCCAATGGAGCAGTGTTAAAGGTGCCCTAGAACGTTCTTTCACAAGATGTAATATAAGTGTAAGGTGTCTCCTGAATGTGTCTGAAGTTTCAGCCCAAAATACCCCATAGATGTTTTTTAATTAATTTTTTTAACTGCTTATTTTGGGGCATCATTAACTATGCACCGATTCAGGCTGCGGCCCCTTTAAATCTCGCGCTCCCTGCCCCCGAGCTCTCGACTATAATACAGTGCATAAACAAGTTCACACAGCTAATATGACTCTCAAATGGATCTTTACAAAATGTTCGTCATGCATGCTTCGATCATGTGAGTACAGTATTTATTTGGATGTTTACATTTGATTCTGAGTGAGTTTGATAGTGCTCCGTGGCTAAAGCTAACATTACACACTGTTGGAGAGATTTATAAAGAATGAAGTTGTGTTTATGAATTATACAGACTGCAAGTGTTTAAAAATGAAAATAGCGACGACTCTTGTCTCCGTGAATACAGTAAGAAACGATGGTAACTTTAACCACATTTAACAGTACATTAGCAACATGCTAACTAGACATTTAGAAAGACAATTTACAAATATCACTAAAAATATCATGATATCATGGATCATGTCAGTTATTATTGCTCCATCTGCCATTTTTCGCTGTTGTTCTTGCTTGCTTACCTAGTCTGATGATTCAGCTGTGCACAGATCCAGACGTTAATACTGGCTGCCCTTGTGTAATGCCTTGAACATGGGCTGGCATATGCAAATATTGGGGGCGTGCATATTAATGATCGATGTTATGTTGAGATTCGTTTGTTTTCCGGAGGTCTTTTAAACAAATGAGATTTACATAAGAAGGAGGAAACAATGGTGTTTGAAACTCACTGTATGTCATTTCCATGTACTGAACTCTTGTTATTCAACTATTCCAAGATAAATTCAATTTCTGATTCTAGAGCACCTTTAATTTTGACAGCAAATTTTGATTTAGTTTTAATCATAGTCTTTTGACTAAAATGTCAGTTTTAGTCATATTTTAGTCATCGGAAATTGTTTTAGCTTAGTCGACTAAAATCTATTTTAGTTAAATTTTAACGCATTAAGTAAGCATTTCTCTAACAATACACGGATCCAATACACTGATACACATCTGATATTCTCCAAACTGTTTATGTTCAAGACAACTAACAACAACTAATTTTTTGACCGTTTAAGTGCAAAAAAAAACATGAAAGAGAGCTAAATTCAGTACTTGTCAGGGATTATTTTAAATATCATTCAAGTGTTTTATTTTGTATTTCAGTTAACGTTTATTTCAAGTAATGGAAATTTTTTTTTTGTTGATGGTTTTAGGTTTAACTATAATAACCCTTATACTTGTAAAATATATTGAATAATGTGTCCAGTAATGTTCTTAGTCTTTCCTTCCTGTGACAGTAGTTTACTATGAATTAAATAGAAATTAAATTAAGTTAAATACAGTTTGTTGTGTAAACAAAATAACAATAATGACCAGGAAAAAATAATAATAATAAACCATCCCGCATACACCGTGACTCTTATTCTGAAATGTCTGCAGGCTGCTCATTTAAGTTCAGATGAGGGAGATAAAATATGCATTATGGATTATAGTTATAGTTTTAGTCATTCAAAACGCATTTTTATTTGGTCATCATCTCGTTTTCGTCTGTTAAAAATGTCGTCTGTTAAAAATGATTCGTCAACCAAATTAACACTGCAATGGAGTCAGAAAAATAATCTTGTTTTCTCTTTGAATTAAGTTTATTTTTTTGACTCCATTGGCAGATATTTGTTCTTGTTTTAAGCACAAACTCATCATGATACATATTTATGTTAAAAACCCTCATAATATACACAATCCTACTTTATTTTCCGTTTCAGTGGCCTGATGGAGTAAGTCTCGTCCTCCGGCTGGAGATCAGTCTGCTGCTCCGCGAGAGGCAGCTTCCGCACAGCTTCACTGTAGTTATCTATCAATAACAGGAGTCGAAAATTAAAACACATTTGTTTACTAATTAACCCGTTAACCTTTCAAATTAAACGTATTTTGAAAGCAGGAAAAATACATACTTGCAGTATACATGATTTTAACCTTATACGCAGACCAAGACTTCTCCGGTTGCTCCGCACGCTTGGTCGCCCTCTGAACTCCTTCATCCTTGTACGGAGGCCAGAAACACACACCGTTCTTCACCCAGATCGCAGGAACAACCTCCACTTCCTCAGTGTCCACAAAGCTGACAATGTGGTACGTGTTTTCTGCCAACACAACAAATACGGATAATCTTTTTATTTTAGAAAAAGCTGTCATACTTGTGTAGATTGTCTGATTCGGAGACACACCTGTGGCGAATCGCTCACTTGTTTCCAGAGGAGAAGCGTCCAAACTCTGGGATCCGGAGTTCGCTGGATATTCCTCGGAACCAGGCGAATTCCACATTCCACCGGGATTCATTTTACTTGTTAGGATAAAATCACTACCTGCGGATTAAACATAACAATAAACTGATGCTGATTGGTCGATGCAGCATTTCAGTCAAGTTTAAGCAATTTCCTATTACGCATATAAAAAAAGTCCATAACTCGTCCTGATATGACGTCCTCTCACCCTCTCTAGCTGCTCCTGTTGTTCCCGTGCTGAAACTATCCTGGTCTTCCACATCTGGACCCAACGGGCAAAGAGCAGGAGAAACTAGGAATAAAAACAATCATCCGAATAAGACTGAGAATGAATATTAGAACATTAAATTTGACGATAATAAAGAGTAAACACTTGGCATCTGATGTAAAATCATAATTCTTGAAAGCATGCGTGTGTGTTTTACTCGGTCCGCTGTCCCACTGTCCGTCCTCCATGTGTTCCTCTTTGATCTGAATGGATTTGATTCCGTCTTCCTGCATGAGCCTGCATACCTCTGCTGAGAAAAAAATGTGAAAAATTATGAAATATAACATATACAGAAACATACATTGTTAAAGGTGCAGTAAGCGATTTCTGACAAACCCTACTCAAGAGGACCACACCCCTATCTTGATAGCTCCGCCCCAAATTCCTCCCTCATCATGAGTGGACACGCCCCTTGCTGCTGATTGGCTACAAGTGTGTTGTTTTGCTTGATCCACTTTCAATAGTGTTTAGAAATCACTTACTGCACCTTTAAAGGAATCGTTCACTTAAAAACCCAAAAAATGAAAATAATGTCATTAATTACTCTCCCTCATGTCGTTCCACACCCGTAAGACCTTCGTTCATCGAACACAAATTAAGATATTTTTGATGAAATCCGATGGCTCAGTGAGGCCTGCATAGCCAGCAATGACATTTCCTCTCTCAAGATCCATTAATGTACTAAAAACATATTTGAATCAGTTCATGTGAGTACAGTGCTTCAATATTAATATTATAAAGCCACAAGAATATTTTTGGTGCAAAAAAACAATAACGACTTATATAGTGATGGCCGATTTCAAAACACTGCTTCACCAAAAATATTCTTGTGGCTTTATAATACTAATATTGAACCACTGTACTCACATGAATTGATTTAAATATGTTTTTAGTACATTAATGGATCTTGAGAGAGGAAATGTCATTGCTCAGGCCTCACTGAGCCATCGGATTTCATCAAAAATATCTTAATTTGTGTTCTGAAGATGAACGAAGGTCTTACGGGTGTGGAACGACATGAGGGTGAGTAATAAATGACATTATTTGCATTTTTGGGTGAACTATCCCTTTAATGCTGCATGAAAGAAATACAGGTTTGGAACAACATTATAAAAGAATGATAACTTTTGTTTAAATCATCTCTATAAGTGGTAATATCACCAGAACACAGCCATCTGATACATGTTCATGTGTTATGCGATGTGTTTTTGTAAGCACTAATATTTAAAATCAACATGATTCAGAATTTGCAACCCATTTTACTTCAGTATTGTAACATAATACTGGAATAGTAAGATGATGAAAACTAGGTTAGTTTTATGTGGATGACAGGATAAAGGGGCGGGGTTACAACTTAGCTCTCTAGCTATTGGCTTAACGTCCGGGCGGCCTTCCATACGTCACCGGCTAAAGAAAGTCGTTTCAGCGGAAGATCAAGTTAATACATTATGATTAAAGACTGAAAGGACCAAAAGGCACGGACGAATCGCGCATTAAACCGCATCATGTTGACTTTAAATGAAAGTGTGTCAGTCTGGACTGAAGTGTACCTCTCTGTCCGCTGTTATTGACCTGTATTCCCACTGAGCGCAGGTTCGGCTGGTTCTGTCGGGCTGATCGCAGCTCGCTCTCGGTAAACTGCAGTTTGACCAGCAGCGTCTCGACCTCCATCTGCCGGCGCGTCATCTCCTGCTCCACCGCGCGACTCATCTCCAGCAGCGCGCATTTGGCGAAGCGCTCGATGATGGACGCCAGCTGCGCGTGGATATCAACCGATGCAGACATTCTAGTCGCTTCCCTGCTGAACAGTAAAGTCTGTTGTTTGTGAGGAGAGTTTGTTTTGATTCTGAGGCTTTTCTTGCGCTGGGTTTGAGGCGGTTATCAGTCGAGCATGTACTAATGTTTTCACAAATCGCACAAAACCGATGACCATTTCCTAGAAGAATGACGTCACCGTTTAAACGACCAATAGATTCGGATTGTTTCGTTTCAATACAATAAATCCTAGTTTAGAAGCGCCATAGAAAAACGCACTGGACAAGGTCCCGGTGCAACTTCGGGAGATTTGTGTTTCACAACATACTGAAAAGTTGTAATTCTAAATATTAATATTCATCAGAACAGAAATGAATGTTTTCTGACCATGACGATCATTATCACATGTTTTTGATTTACAAGTCTTGTATATCACAGGGCAACTTTGTTGTTTATAATAATCATTTTGTGATTTAAAGGGTTAGTTCACCCAAAAATTACTCACCCTCATGTCGTTCTACATCTTTAAGATCTTCAGAACACAATTTAAGATATTTTTGATGAAATCCGATGGCTCAGTGAGGCCTGCATAGCCAGCAAGATAATTAGAAAGCTACTAAAAACAGATTTAAAACAGTTCATGTGACTACAGAGGTTCAACTTTAAAGGGATAGTTCACCCAAAAATGAAAATAATGTCATTAATTACTCACCCTCATGCCGTTCCACACCCGTAAGATCTTCGTTCATCTTCAGAACACAAATTAAGATATTTTTGATGAAATCCGATGGCTCAGTGAGGCCTGAGCAATGACATTTCTTCTCTCAAGATCCATTAATGTACTAAAAACATATTTAAATCAGTTCATGTGAGTACAGTGGTTCAATATTAATATTATAAAGCCACGAGAATATTTTTGGTGCCTCAAAAAAAATCGAAATAACGACTTATATAGTGATGGCCGATTTTTAAAACACTGCTTCAGGAAGCTTCGGAGCGTTATGAATCTTTTGTGTCGAATCAGCGGTTTCGGAGCGCCAAAGTCTCATGATTTCAGCAGTTTGTCACGCGATCCAAATCATGATTCGACACAAAAGAGTCATAACGCTCCGAAGCTTCCTGAAGCAGTGTTTTGAAATCGGCCATCACTAGATATTGTTGAAAAGTCATTATTTTTTTGTGCACAAAAAGTATTCTTGTTGCTTTATTAATATTGAACCACTGTACTCACATGAACTGATTCAAATATGTTTTTAGTACATTAATGGATCTTGAGAGAGGAAATGACATTGCTGGCTATGCAGGCCTCACTGAGCCATCGGATTTCATCAAAAATATCTTAATTTTTGTTCCGAAGATGAACGAAGGTCTTACAGGTGTGGAACGACATGAGGGTGAGTAATTAATGACATTATTTTCATTTTTGGGTGAACTAACCCTTTAATATTAGAAGAGTCATTCCACTAAACCGGTATCATTTGGACTTACACATTTTCAGATTTTTTACCAAAATGTATTACTTTTCTGAACACCCCACAACATTAATGACATATTTAACAACATATTTTCCCATCTCAGGCATTAAATCCCTATTATTATTGGTCATTATTTTAAGTATGGGAGCTCTCTGAATATTATTATAAAATGCATTTGTGATAAAATCAACATTTTCATATTAATCAGATGTCCCTCACACTAATTCAGTAATTGCAATTATAAAAGTTACATAAAATCTCACACTTTTGCTCCTAAAGCCTGAAATGGACACTTTTTGTGACAGAAACCTCATCATTTCTGATCAAAGGCTTCAGAATTTGAACTAAAATCAGCTTTCTTATGATCGCTCTGAACATTTCCTAACCCTAACCCAACTAACTTTAAATTACTTTTTCATAAATTTAAAATAATAATAAAAATGTAGGTGTGACGGGGTTGAGATTTTTTTGGCCACTGCTCTAAATCTAGAGAATAAATGGAGAGCGCATGACATGATATGAAGAAATCGTGAATAATGTTGAAATAACAAAGATCATTTTCACAAGTAATAGTTTTCTATCTTTAATTGATGTAACGGGGTTGAGTCGTTAAACTCGACAAACACAATTTCACAACATAATTTAGTTATAATTATTAAAGAAGGTGTTAACTTGCTCACAATGTTGTTCAGAAGACTTCTATGATGTCACTTCCTATTTATGATGTCACGTAAGTATCAGTTCATTATGGTTTGTGTAACGGGGTTGAGGGGTTACTGATGTGATTTTAATAAATAATCATGAATTTACTTAGAAAAAAACATTACCAGCAAAAAAGCACAGATGGATATTTATGGGAATGGCAAAAAAATTCTCATTTTATTATTCATATCCCAAGTACACTTTCATAGAAAGCCTTGAGGGACGTGACAATATAGGTGGTGTAAACTGAAAAAAACTAAATCATTTCTAATATAAAGATAAAATGTATGTCATGTTTTTAAACATTATTAAAGGAGACATTTCAATTAATACAAAAAGCTTTTAAAAATATATTTTGGTGACCCAACAGATCATAGTGGTTTGGTGAATGACTCAGAAATAGCCCTAATACTGATGTCCATCTTGCACCTAACATATATCTGAATATGAGTCCTTCAGTAAAAACAGCAAAACATACTCCATATATTTATATAGTGAAAATACTAATTTATTGAAATGAAATGCATAGCTTTTTGAATGTATACAACAACAGAAATACATCTAAAACAATTTCCTGTCTATACAGAGAGTCTTATTCTTGTGTTTTATCTTTATGTATTTATCATTTTGAATGCATTAGCATTAATAATACAATGATCACAACATTAAACCATTCCAGTTTTAATTGATAAGGCTGTTAACTAATTAATGGTAACACTTCACAAGGTCTAATTTGTTAATATTAGTTAATGCACTAAATAACATGAACTATCAATACATCATTTGTTCATGTTAGTTAATGTTAACAGAAACAGCTTTGGGGCTTAAAAACGTAAATGTTGAAATTAACACGAACTACAATTAATAAATGCTTTAGAAGAATTTATAATTGTTAGCTCATGAAACCTCATTGTAAAGTGTTACCATGAATATTCACAAGGGTGGCCTGAGTTTATCTGAATATTGAGATTTTGTCCAAGACTTATAAATGTAACAATATTTATTAAATGATTTGAGCTATACATATATATTTTCCCTCCATATTTATATATTTATCTTAATTGAAAAATGAAAATCAGAATATTAAAAAAAGAGCATAAAAGGGTTTGGTGAATACTGCACATAATATTTTACAATACATGATCATGTTATGAAAGCTTGTTTCCGCCACAGAACACAGAATAAACAATGCAATTGCAATTGGCTTTTTAATCCATGGCAGAAACGAGCTTCCGCTTTAGTTCCGTTAGTCAGTTTTCCCATCTTTCTTGCTGTCCCAGTGAGCGCCGGATAACCGCTCTGTGTTCTCTCTCTCTCTGCTCCTCTTCACTGTGGCTCGAGCGACGGCTTCATCGAAACACATGCTGATGCCGCTGTTCCTCTTCACCTCTTTCTCTGCTTCCCTGTGGAGATCCATCCTCCGATCCACCACACCATCCCAAGTCCCGTGGCTTTCCCTCGAACCCTCCTCCTCCTGCTTCTCAAACTCCTCCAGCGCTTCCTCGCTCTGCGGTTCATCCGTTTCGACGCACGCCGCGTCCGTGGGCTGTGTGTGTTTGTGCTCAAACTGTTTCCTGAAGGCCGTAAGTTTGGAGTTTCGAGGTTTGGGCGGGACGACGGGAACCGCTTTGACTTGATTTGCCATTTTACGAGGAGAAGGTTTGGGAGCCGTTGATAGGATGTGATCTGAGATCTCTTCCGGCTCCTTGCGTTCCTGAATCTCATCTGCTTCAGGATCATCTCTACCTTCGTTTCCTTCATCCATCTCCTCAACGTTTCCCTCAACAAAACCTTCTGTTTTTACCTTCACGTCCTCCTCAGTGTTTCCTCCATCGCTTTCCACTGAACCTTCTTTTATTTCTGCTTGCTCTCCATCTTCTTCCTCACATTCTCCACAGCTTTCCACTAAATCTTCCTTTCTTTCAGCTTGTTCACCTTCTTTTGGAGGTTCATCTTTTGCACTTTCCTCTTCTTCCTCACATTCTCCACTTTTTTCCTCTAAATCTTCCATTCTTTCAGCTCGTTCTCCATCTTCTTCCTCACATTCTCCATTGTTTTCCTCTAAATCTTCCTTTCTTTCAGCTCGTTCTCCATCTTCTTCCTCACATTCTCCATTGTTTTCCTCTAAATCTTCCTTTCTTTCAGCTCGTTCTCCATCTTCTTCCTCACATTCTCCATTGTTTTCCTCTAAATCTTCCTTTCTTTCAGCTCGTTCTCCATCTTCCTCCTCACATTCTCCACTGTTTTCCTCTAAATCTTCCTTTCTTTCATCTTCTTCTCCTTCTTCTGCAGGTTCCTCTTCGTCTTCGCCTCTATTTCCCTCTATTTTCCCTTCAGTCATGCTCACTACTTCTTTCTCATCACTACATTCTTCTGCCAATCCAGTCTTTGCATCTTTCTCAACATCCTCACACTTTTCTGTTTTGTTGATATTGTTCTCACGCTCCTTCAGCTCCTTCTCATCCTCCTCCACTTCACTCGGCTCTTCTTCAATCGTTCGTACGCTTATAATCGCTGATTGTTCCTCCGGCGGCTGATCCGGAGGAGCCGATGAGATGCAGTCGGCGACAGTGAGCTCATCGGTCAGCATCGCCTCACTGTTACCATGGTAACCGTCATCATCCAGCACCTCTTGATCCTCCGCGCCGGGAAGCTCAGGAACGCTGAAGATCTCGGTTTGTTTGGGATCTGGTGAAGAAGGTATCGAATCCGGTCCAAAATATGTGTCCTCTCCACTGGCTTCACTCTCCGCTTCATCTTCTCTTCTGCACACATACAAAAGGCGTAAAATATTACACATTTTATGTTGTTTCAACCCAATATTTGTGTCTTGAAACATGTACTTACATCAGCGTGTGTTTATCATTCTCAGCATCCTCTTCTTTCTTGTTTTCATCCGTCTTTAATACTTCTGAACTGAGATGTTCTTCACTCTTGTCTGTCAACGCAGGAGCGGTAGGAATCTCGTCTTCTGATTGGTCTGCATCTTTATTGTCTAAGCATTCTGATTGGTTACTACAGTGAACATCTGCATCACTGTCAGCGGCGGTTTGTGGAGCCGACCAAGAGAGTCCCTGAAAACACCGACTGGATGGGAGACTGTGACAAAACATGTCCTCATATTCAGAACCTTTATCAGACTCATCATCATCATCATCTTCAGCAGGACTGTAGTCATCATCTGAGGATAATGACAGGGCTGGCAGGAAGGGGCGGGACTTGTAAGGCAAGCTGTGTGATTTTCCAGCAACAGGCCTGTGTGTGAACGAGGGGCTGCTGATTTTAGCTGCTGGTGCTTCAAAGTCATTAGTGCAGTTTTGTAATGGGCAGGAAACGGCCTGATTATCCCGGTTTTGATCCTCCTCTTCCTCATATTCGTTTTCAAAGCAAGGTGCTTCGACTGAAAACTCAACCTGGAAAACATAAAGTGGTAAAATCATTAATCATCAGGCATACCATTATGAGCACCTTCCTAATATTGTGTTGCTGCCAAAACAGCCCTGACCCGTCGACTCCTCTAGACCCCTGAAGGTGTGCTGTGGGATCTGCACCAAGATGTGATCCTGATCATTTACTCTCCTCCATGTCATCCAAGATGTTCATGTCTTTCTTTCTTCAGTCGAAAAGAAATGAAGGTTTTTGATGAAAACATTCCAGGATTTTTCTCCATATAGTGGACTTCAATGGACTCCAGACGGTTTAAGGTCAAAATTACAGTTTCAGTGCAGCTTCAAAGAGCTTTAAACGATCCCAGACGAGGAATAAAGGTCTTATCTAGCGAAACCATCAGTCATTTTTCGAAAAAAATACAACTGCATATACTTTATCAACACAAATTAAAGCATTGTATGTGCTTCCACTTTCCGTATTTTTCAAAACGTTTACGCTGTATGTCCTACGCCTTCCCTATTCTACTTGCGGAACGAACGCAGCGCCAGTTTAGTTTTTTTCCTTAAGTAGAATAGGGAAGGCGTAGGACATTCAGCGCAAGCTTTTTGAAGAATACGGAAAGTGGAAGCACATACAATGCGTTAATTTGTGTTTATAAAGTATATGCAGTTGTATTTTTTAAGAAAATTACCAATCGTTTCTCTAGATAAGACTCTTATTCCTCGTCTGGGATCATGTAGAGCTCTTTGAAGCTGCACTGAAACTGACATTTGGACCTTCAACCATTTGGAGTCCACAAATCCTGGAATGTTTTCATCAAAAACCTTAATTTCTTTTCGACTGACGAAAGAAAGACATGGACATCTTGGATGACATGGGGATGACTAAATTATCAGGAAATGTTTATTTAAAAGTGAACTAATCCTTTAAGTCCTGTAAGCTGTGAGGTGGATCCTCCATGGATCGGACTTGTTTGTTCAGCACATCCCACAGATGCTCCATTGGATTGAAGTTGGAGGCCAAGTCAACACCTCAAACTCATTGTTGTGCTCCTCAAACCATTCCTGAACCATTTTTTGCCCAAAGCATCACACTGCCTCCGCCGGCTCGCCTTCTTCCCATAGTGCATCCTGGTGCCATGTGTTCCCGGCCAGGCCACCTTCTTCCATTGCTCCGCGGTCCGGTTCTGATGCTCATGTGTCCACTGTTGGCTCTTTCGGCGGTGGACAGGGGTCAACATGGACACCCTCACTGGTCTGCAGCTATGCAGCTCCATATGCAACAAACTGATGTATTCTGACACCTTTCTATCAGAACCAGGGTCTTTTTAGACCCCAAACAACGTTTGTTAAAATAAAAAAAAAATCTCTTTGTCCAAATGACATGAAACTTTGTACAGTTGTTCACACTTTCTAGATCTACAAATAAAAAAATAAAAAAATGGAGCGATATCTTGTTTTTATGTTAGTGTAGAAAAAAAGTCACACTCAGGCTCTTTGGGGTCTCCAGAGACCCCAGCCAACAAAATGTCATTTTGTAACAAAATAATTGTTTTTTTTTTTTTTAAAAATGTAATTTTACTCTGTTTATTAATGTTTTTACTTCATATTTGTGCAGTTTTTGGAGGATTTATCATATCTTTTAAATTTATATAAATAAATAAATACATATTTTTTAAAATAGGTTTTTATACAAAAACAACTTTTATGTAGAAATTCACTTTATAAAAGACCCACATTTGTAACTTTCATTCATGGGGATAACATTTAGTGTGAGATTTTTGCCCATCTTTTGGAAAATGCAGTTTTAAAAGAGTTTGATTTATCCAGTAGATGGCAGCAGAGCTCCACTATTTGCTGTTTGACTGACTGAAAGACATCTTTTCACAAGTATTTTCAGTTTGATTCACATCTAAATATTATGAAATCACAATTATGACAATAAAAATTACTTTTTGCCAAAATTTAGCATTTTTTTTTTGTACTGAAACAAATACGTTTTTCAATATTGTTACTTACACAAACCATGTCATATTATCCATGTTATCCCCATGAATGAACGTGAGAAATGTGGGTCTTTTATAAAATGAATTTTACATAAAAAGCTTTTTTTGTATAAAAACCTATTCAACAAAATATGTTTTAATTTATTTATATAAATAAAAATAAAAAAAGATAAATCCTCCAAAAACTGCACAAATGTGGCGTAAAAACATTAATAAACAGAGTAAAATTACATTTGTTTTTTTAAAAAACAATTATTTTGTTACAAAATTACATTATGTTTGCTGGGGTCTGTGGAGACCCTGAGTGTAAGGCCGCACAACGGTTCAATTCTTGAGCAGTTTGAGCTACAGGAGCTCGTCTGTTGGATCGGACCACACGGGTCAGCCTTCAGTGAGCCTCAGCCGCCCATGACCCTGTCTCCGGTTCTCCACTGTTCCTTCCTTGGACCACTTTTGATAGATACTGACCACTGCAGACTGGGAACACCCCACAAGAGCTGCAGTTTTGGAGATGCTCTGACCCAGTCGTCTAGCATCACAATTTGGCTCAAATCCTTACGCTTGCCCATTTCTTCTGCTTCTAACATCAACTTTGAGGACTAAATGCTCACTTGCTGCCTAATATATCCACCCACTAACAGATGATCAGTGTTATTCACTTCTTCTGTAAGTGCTCATAATGTCATGACACAAGTAGAAACACACCTGGTTTGAAGCACAGCTGTCCATCAAGTCCAGGAACCCGAAAGCCTCCTGTAAATCCATCGGCAGATCCTGGTCTGGCACCTCCATGTCCTCGTAGTAGAGCGTACTGACCGGCGCTGGTTGGAGGTTTCCTCTCATTTCTGTGGGAAAACACATTCACGTTTGGCATCAAAGAGTTCATGTAATGAGTTCATTATTTAAGATTTAAGACGTTTTTGCACCTGTAGTGTCTGCACACTTGCAAAAAGACTCATTCTGAGCAAAGTTTCTGATCATCAACACATTTACATGTCAGTGAATGAAAATCAAATTATTACCCATGTAATCCTCTTCTGCGTTTTCCTCTTTGACTTCCGGCGTTGAAGCTTCTTCTTCTTTCTCCTCCTTCACAGACTCCTGATTCCGGCTCTGATCTTCTTTCTCTGCTTCTTCCGGCACAGTCTTTTCCTGTTCTGGAATCTCCACTGTATCCTTCCCACAATCCACCTGGCTTTCTTGGCAACTACTGATTGTACTCTCGTGAACGTCATCATTTTTGCTTTGTGAATTCTCATCTGTGCTCTTAACGTCCTCCTCTTCTCCCGCTTCCTCTGCGTCTCCTTGCAGGGTTTGTTCCTTCTCGTTCCAGCCGCCGTGCAGCACACCCAGAGCCAGTCCGGATGTTATATGAAGCGGGACGGTCACAGAAAAAGGCCCGGATATGTGGATACCGGCGCGACGGTCTGCTTTGCTGGTCATTCCGGGCGATCTGGACACGCCCTGCGACGCCCCCTCGGCTCCGTTGGCTCCGCCCCCAGATTCCAGCCGGTTATAAGTGCCGGGAGTCCCTCCGCTCACCATACTGACCTGAGCTCCGCCCGTGCGCCTGTACGTCACCGCATATCCACTGGACACGCCCCCTCCAGCAGAAGCCACGCCCTCTGAGCTGCCCGAGGACGTGGACAGAACCAGAGGAGGAAGATGAGCTGGAGGATGCTTCGAATCTGAGAGACATGGAAACAAACACGTGCATGTGGATGCTTTATGAATTATTATATGAATTCTTGTTAAATGAATTAAAGCAGATGATGAAACGCTCCTCATACCTTCTAGTGCTAAAGGACCGCAGCTCAGGGAGTCCATGCTCTTCGCAGGCCTCAGCGTCGTCTTCTCTTTGTCTGTGCGTTGAGATCAAGTGAAGATGATGAGAAACAAAAGCAAAGAATTAGATGTGAGAGGGAAAGGATTCATAGTCAATCTTTAGTTGGAAAAACTTCATGCAGTACCTTTAGGGCTGTATTTGCTCTTCTTGCGGGGATCGTGGAGTCTCCCACCCAAATTAAAGATGGATTTCCACTTCCGTCCTTTGAGAGAGTTCTTCCTCCTGAACACAACGCAGATGATCAAGGTTCATGGTGAGTATGTGGTAGAAGAGTACAGCAGTTTTGGAACATGATTCCACCTCATCTTTTAGTGTTTACATGAAAGCATCAGAATCTGCTGTATTACCCTCAAAAACATTATTATTTAACCTTTAGGCACCTTTGGCATACTTTTATCAACTCTCTTGATGTGAGTGATGTTAGACTTGGGTTAATAAAATAATAAAATGAAAAAATATTTTTTTTTATTTTAAAATAAAATAAAATAAAATAAAATAAAATAAAATAAAATAAAATAAAATAAAATAAAATAAAATAAAATAAAATAAAATAAAATAAAATAAAATAAAATGAAATTAAATGAAAAATAAAATAAAATAAAATGAAATAAAAAATAAAATGAATAAAATAAATAAAATAAAATAAAATAAAATAAAATAAAATAAAAATAACATGCAATGAAATGAAATAGTAAATAAACTTGATTGGGGTTGCAGTAATCCTAATCCTAAATAACAACAACAACAACAACAACAAAAATCATATAAAAAAATAAAAAAATAAATAAAATAAAAATTAGATTTAATAAAGTAAAAAATAAAATAATAAAAATAATAATATCATGAAATAAAAAAAAATTTAAATAAAATAAAATTAAAATTAAATAAAATAACATGAAATGAAATAGTAAATAAACTTGATTGGGGATCCATACAATAAAATAAAAATAACATGAAATAAAATAAAAAATAAAATAACATGAAATAAAATGAAATAGTAAATAAACTTGATTGGGGATGCATAAAGTAAAATAATAATCAAAACATGTAAAAAAATAAATAAAAATATCATGAAATAAAACAAAAAACATGAAATGAAATAGTAAATAAACTTGATTGGGGATGCATAAAGTAAAATAATAATCAAAACATGTAAAAAAATAAATAAAAATATCATGAAATAAAACAAAATAAAATAAAACAAAAAACATGAAATGAAATAGTAAATAAATGTGATTGGGGATGCACTAATCCTAATATCAAATACTTTATAGTAGTGATGTTACACTTGGGTTAATAAAACAATTAAAAAAATAAAAAATAAAAAACAGGAAAAAATATATTTAAAAAAAAATAAATAACATTAAATTAAATAGTAAATAAACTTGATTGGGGATGCACTAATCCTAATCTCACATACTTTATAGTAGTGATGTTACACTAATAATAAAATAAAATAAAATAAAAAACATGAAATGAAATAGTAAATATTCTTGATTGGGGATGCATAAAGTAAAATAATAATAACAACATGTAAAAAATAAATAAAAATAACATGAAATAAAATAAAATAAAATAAAATAAAATAAAACAAAACCTGAAATGAAATAAAATAAAATAAAAAAACATGAAATGAAATAGTAAATATTCTTGATTGGGGATGCATAAAGTAAAATAATAATAACAACATGTAAAAAAATAAATAAAAATATCATGTAATAAAATAAAAAATAAAAACAAAATAACATGAAATAAAATAAAATAAAATAAAACAAAAAACATGAAATGAAATAGTAAATAAACATAATTGGGGACGCACTAATCCTAATCTCACATACTTTATAGTAGTGCTGTTACAGTAATAATAAAATAAATAATAACAGAAGAGATGATGCTTATGAAGAATCAGTAGCAGAACCAGATGTGAATATCCAGTGGCAGTTTGGCAGGTGCCGTTCATCTTTCTGACCACTAGATGGCCACAACATGTTAAGATCACTTTAAAGGAACACTCCACTTTTTTTGAAAATAGGCTCATTTTCCAGCTCCCCTAGAGTTAAACAGTTGAGTTTTACCGTTTTCGAATCCATTCAGCCGATCTCCGGTTCTGGCAGTACCACTTTTAGCATAGCTTAGCATAGTTCATTGAATCTGATTAGACCGTTAGCATCGCGCTTAAAAATGACCAAGGAGTTTTGATATTTTTCCTATTTAAAGCTTGACTCTTCTGTAGTTAAATCGTGTACTAAGACCGACAGAAAATAAAAAGTTGTGATTTTCTAGGCTGATATGGCTAGGAACTATACTCTCATTCAGGCGTAATAATCAAGGAACTTTGCTGCCGTATCATGGCTGCAGCAGTGCAATGATATTACGCAGCGCCTGTGAGCCCCTGCTTGCACAGGGAACGTGCCTTGCAACCATGGAGACGTTTGTGAGAGACGCTGCGTAATATCATTGCACTGCTGCAGCCATGATACGGCAGCAAAGTTCCTTGATTATTACGCCTGAACGAGAGTATAGTTCCTAGCCATATCAGCCTAGAAAATCACAACTTTTTATTTTCTGTCGGTCTTAGTACACGATTTAACTACAGAAGAGTCAAGTTTTAAATAGGAAAAATATCAAAACTCCTTGGTCATTTTTAAGCGCGATGCTAACGGTCTAATCAGATTCAATGAACTATGCTAAGCTATGCTAAAAGTGGTACCGCCAGAACCGGAGATCGGCTGAATGGATTCGAAAACGGTAAAACTCAACTGTTTAACTCTAGGGGAGTTGGAAAATGAGCCTATTTTCAAAAAAAGTGGAGTGTTTCTTTAAGTGCAGTTGTGAGGAAAGCATCGAAGCTTCATTTCACCATCTCTACTTTATAATATGGACATGGAGATGCACTTTAACATCATCAGTCTTACTTGTCAGTGCCATCAATAATAGCGTGGTACGACCGCATGGCTGGAGGCCCGTCTCCAGGACTGAGGTTTCCTGGACAGTGTAAAGGTTTGAAGAAATGATCATCCTGACTGGACAGTATCGAGGGCGACGGGAGGGACTTCCGGCGCTCCACAGTCAATCCTGTGTTAAAACATGAAACTATCCTTCACCACACTGCACAAACATGAATATCTAGAACAAATATCTAAACATTCTTAAATCAGGATACATTTACTGGAGAAGAGAAATGACTGAAGATATTACTGAAAAAATATAAAAATCTCTTCTCTTCTCTGATGATGAGGGCGGGGCAACCTGTCACTCACATGAGAACCACCAATAGCAAACCACAACCATCCAGCAGACAAAATCAAGCCCCGCCCTACATTTGTTCTTGTTTGCAAAGCATTTCACTCGTATATACGGCACAATAGAGTAGAAACGACTAGTGCAGCCAAAGTTTCATGCTGACTTTAAGGAAGATAAAATACCTGTTCCAGTGAAAACCTCGGCCACATGAGTGAGAATAAACTCCACCACGATAGACTGAACCCGAACCTCCATGAACGCTGCCGTGCCGTTAAAACCAGTCGACTCGATGTCCTTCGATCTGCAGATAATTATTCACTGATTTACTAATAACAAATAAAAGCTGTTCCTTAAAACGCCAATGAAAAACACATTTAGATTTAATCTACAAACTCTGTTCCTCCTCAGTGTTTCTGTCTTGTTTTCCAGCACAAATATCTAAACATTCTTAAATCAAAATACATTTACTGGAGAAGAGAAAAGATATTAAGTCCTGTTTAATGAAAAATGTATCAAAATCAAGTGAGTTTGCACTTAAAATTTAAGTATTGAAAATCTGTTTAAATTGATTTGAAAACAAGGGGCAGAGATTTTCTCATTTTGGTATTTGTGATGGAAAATCTGAATGATGTGAAACTCCCGGACGCAGCAGATGCTCAACTAAACCAATATCCTGAAACCTGTTACCTGAATATTTCCAGCTAAAGTTAGCAGCAGATGATTTTACAGTGGTTTGACATTTGAATACAGTTATTTTTAGTATAATAATGATCTCGACTCGAGTTCATCCATCTTCAGTATTATAAAAACACATTATAAAACACAAAATACTGTGTAAAAATACAATAAAAATGAAAACACATTTACAGAACAGCCTGTAATTTACAATTTAACAACATAAATGTAACATCAAATGTGAAGTGACACATGGGGAATTCTGGGAATGACGGTTACGGCTTTTCACTAAATTATAAGATGATTTGTGCTTTTTTTATTCCATAAACTGTACATTTAACAGTGTAAAATGACATTAAATGATCTACTTCAGCTTTCCGTTGTATATAAGGGGACTTACCATTAACCATTTAACAGGTTTACTGTCTTTTACAGTTAAAATTACAATCATTTACAGTAGTACAAAATTTGAATATGGCATAAAACATTTCTGTATAAAGCAGTGTTTCCATCCCATGTGTTCAAGAGAACAAAATCATCACTTCCTGGGAAACTGATGCAAAATATCAGTAATAAATATGTCCTTTGCTGCAATCTGGCTCTTTTGTCCTCCATTATAGACAAGTTGGTCAGACGAAACACAATAAACGCTGTCATCAGATAAAAAAAATTATCCACCTCAATCGAGCGCATATGTAATTTATGAATTTATGCACATCTTGGATTTTCTATCCAGATTGTTTTTTATGCCATATCCCAAAATACACATAGCTAGTGTATACTTAAGTATAAGCACACTTCTGTAACACACTGATAAAATGTATTCAGTAAATAAACTAAGTCGCTTTGGATGCAAATGTATAAATGTCAAAGAATGAGTGTAAACACACACCTGAGGAGGTTTGGGGCCCAGACGATGGCGAGGTTTCTTGCGTGCATGTTGGTCTCAGATGCATATGTGGACATTTTGACCAGATGACGCATCAAATATTCCAGAGTTCTAGAAGACAGCGAGTGTTAAAGGAACACAATGGAATTAGATCTATTCTGTCCAGCTCAAGAAAGAACAAAAACACCATAAAAGTTTGATGATATTACAGTCATAACAGTATTCTCCACGTCTATATGACTTGTGCACTATAGACATGTTATACTCTTAAAAAATAAAGTGGGTTTTCGCAGCAATGCCAAAGAAGAACCATTTTTTTGGTTACCTAAAGTACCTTTCAGTTCTTAAAGCGACACACAGTAAAATACCTAGAGTTAAATCAACGCTGCTCAGAGTACATATGGTCCCTCTCTAAATAGTGTTAAAGTTAATGAGATAATTAAACAATTTATTAAGTGATGATTGTGCATTAGTGATGAACACCTGCTGTTAACAAGCAGAATCACTGAAGAAAAGAGAAACGCATGAATTACAATTGACTTCAGCCACAGCCTTATTAATTGCTTAATTATCTAATTAACTTTAACTCTGATTCAGTGTTACTTTAACACTATTTAAAGAGGGATCATATGTAGAGTTTGGTCCCAAACACAATAACTCCATTTTGATTCATTTGAGTAAAAAGGTGCTTTCTCTACCAAGAAAGTAGCAAGATGAAAACCACAATTTTCTGTTTCAGACTTTCACATAGCATCTTTGGTTATAAAAACATTAAAAATTCAAATCTACATTTTGATTTAAAAAAAATGTATTATTTTTTCCCAAAATGCAATAAATCCATGACACTTTTTTTCAAAATGCAATTATCCATCAATATAAAAGTTATTTTTCAAATTGAAAATACACAACAAAGTAAGTCGATTCACATATATGACAGAGTCTAAACTTTGCCAATATATATCTTATATACAGACATTTTACTAAAAATACATGTGACCGTCGCTCCCAAAATGAATTCAACGGGTCATCTGGTTAATGTTATAAATTATTTGTCATTACAGATTAAAGAGTATCTGGCATGGTTAAATAAACACATTTGCCGAGTACATCGGTATTAAAAACGGCTTTTTAAAAAGCCTTCAATGTTTACAGTGCGTGGAATGGAGCGCTGTGATTGGTTGAGCGGATATATCACGTTCTGCAGAAAAAGGAGACAGCGTTTGTCGTGTTTTGGAAAGAAAGGGAGAAAACATGACAGAATAACACGACAGGTATCGAATTTTGCGCAAAATTAATAAATTACTTTTCAATACCGTCCAGATACAATACTGATTTTGGGCAAAAACTCAATTTTTTTTTAAAATGGCGTTTATCGCGTTTTGGAACCAAACTCTTCAGATGTACTCTGAGCAGAGTTGATTTAACTCTGGAGACTTTGCTGTGTAGTTCACCCAAAAATGAAAAAATTGTCATCAATTATTCACCCTTATCTCGTTCCAAACATGTAGGATTTTTGTTCATCTTCAAAACACAAATGAAGACATTTTAAAGGTTCAGAAATTGAATTTACCTCGCATAGTTGAATAACAAGAGTTCAGTACATGGAAATGACATACAGTGAGTCTCAAACTCCATTGTTTCCTCCTTCTTATATAAATCTCATTTGTTTAAACGACCTCAGAGGAACAGGCGAATCTCAACATAACACCGACTGTTACATAACAGTCGGGATCATTAATATGCACGCCCCCAATATTTGCATATGCCAGCTCATGTTCAAGGCATCACACAAGGGCAGCCAGTATTAACGTCTGGATCTGTGCACAGCTGAATCATCAGACTAGGTAAGCAAGCAAGAACAACAGCGAAAAATGGCAGATGGAGCAATAATAACTGACATGATCCATGATATCATGATATTTTTAGTGATATTTGTAAATTGTCTTTCTAAATGTCTAGTTAGCATGTTGCTAATGTACTGTTAAATGTGGTTAAAGTTACCATCGTTTCTTACTGTATTCACGGAGACAAGAGCCGTCGCTATTTTCATTTTTAAACACTTGCAGTCTGTATAATTCATAAACAACTTCATTCTTTATAAATCTCTCCAACAGTGTGTAATGTTAGCTTTAGCCACGGAGCACTATCAAACTCATTCAGAATCAAATGTAAACATCCAAATAAATACTATACTTACCCGATTAGACATGCTGCATGACGAACATCTTGTAAAGATCCATTTTGAGGGTTATATTAGCTGTGTGAACTTTGTTTATGGTGTTTAAGGCAAGCGCGAGCTCTTGGGGCGTGGAGCACGAGATTTAAAGGGGCAGCGTACCCTGAATCGGCACATTTATAATGATAGGCAGTTAAAAAAATTTATAAAAAAAAATCTATGGGGTATTTTGAGCTGAAACTTCACAGACACATTCAGGAGACACCTTAGACTTATATTACATCTTTTGAAAACATGTTCTTAGGCACCTTTAAATGAAACCTAAAAGATTTCATTCCCTCCACTGACAGTCCACTTTGATGCTTCAAAAAGTTAATAAAAAACTAATCCAAATGAACAGAGTGGTTTAGTCCAAATTTTACGAAGAGACTTGAGCACTTTATATGATAAAGAAATTTAATTTAGGCTTTTATTCTCACATTCTCGCAAATGTACTTGCTTGATGCGTGAGAACGAACCTCATTGGTTCTTTCTGAAGCTCAAACATGCTGTGTAACACGAGAATGAACCTCATTGGTTCTCGCACTTCAAGCCGTTTACCATAATTGATGTGTGTGTGTTGATTAATGATTATATGATGATTTTTGGGTGAATTAATCAGTGTTCACCTGTAGTGAGGAACAGGCAAATCCTTCAGAACCTCTTTAATCTTCACCAGCCTCTCGTCCTCCAGCTGGACAGCCACAGCGTCCTGCAGAGAGAAGATCACGTCTCAATTCAAAGAGCAAAATATATTTTCATCATTTAAAGCAAATGAAACGTTATTTTACACAATTTGAAATCTTTCCCCTCCAGCGTTTTAAAAAAAGTTGCCAACCATTTTCGATAAAACTTTCATATCCCACAGAATATTTTGTTGTATGAATATCTGAACACGTGTCTCAATATGTCAAAAAGAAAGAACAGAGCTTCTGCTTTTAAATTCCCGCTTCATGCATTCTATTTTATCAACACAGTTTCATAAAAAGACAACATTTTGAACACAAAGCTGAGAAAATCATGTTTTTGTCAAAGATTTAATCCGGATGGGATTCAGAATGATGATAATGATCGAGTCCTTTAAAAATAAAGCAAAAAGTTCTTGGAACATATTTTTATTAGTGTATATCTCATTAAATATTAGCTTTATATCAGCCATCGGCTCAAGCATTCCCAGGGAAATGTTCTCATGAAAGACTCACGGCGAAGCGGTCGTAGAGTTCGTATGTGAGCAGAGGGTTGGGCAGCTCTCTGAAATAGGCTTTACACAGCGAGCTCACGCAGTGAATGTCCTGCAGATACACTTCCTTGTTCAGGTCAGGAGATCCTTCAGTGTCAAACTCACTCCTGCACAGACAAACACAGTGAGTTCATCACGGCAAACAGATAAAAACACCTTCATAAAGCTCCTCAAGCCTTTAAATGAGTCATGCCTCGACACCGG
Source organism: Chanodichthys erythropterus (assembly GCF_024489055.1). Classification (NCBI taxonomy): domain Eukaryota; kingdom Metazoa; phylum Chordata; class Actinopteri; order Cypriniformes; family Xenocyprididae; genus Chanodichthys; species Chanodichthys erythropterus. The sequence continues at coordinate 14,208,908 of NC_090236.1, forward strand.
TGCGATTTGAGTCCCTCTGGCCTATCTATTGGGTCACCAAAAGATCACCTTTTTGTATTAATTGAAATGTCTCCTTTAATAATGTTTAAAAACATGACATACATTTTGTCTTTATATTAGAAATTATTAGATTTTTTCTTTCAGTTGACACCACCTATATTGTCACGTCCCTCAAGGCTTTCTATGAAAGTGTACTTTGGATATGAATAATAAAATGAGAAAAAAGTCTATTCATTTTGCCATTCCCATAAATTAAAGTAAATTTAAATTAAAAATTTAAATTTAAATTAAGTAAATTCATGATTATTCATTAAAATCACATCATTTAGCTCCGTACTTCAGTATCCCCTCAACCCCGTTACACAAACCATAATGAACTGATAGGAAGTGACATCATAGAAGTCTTCTGAACAACATTGTGAGCAAGTTAACACCTTCTTTAATAATTATAACTAAATTATGTTGTGAAATTGTGTTTGTCGAGCTAAACGACTCAACCCCGTTACATCAATTAAAGATAGAAAACTATTACTTGTGAAAATGATCTTTGTTATTTCAACATTATTCACGATTTCTTCATATCATGTCATGCGCTCTCCATTTATTCTCTAGATTTAGAGCAGTGGCCAAAAAAATCTCAACCCCGTCACACCTACATTTTTATTATTATTTTAAATTTATGAAAAGTAATTTAAAGTTAGTTGGGTTAGGGTTAGGAAATGTTCAGAGCGATCATAAGAAAGCTGATTTTAGTTCAAATTCTGAAGCCTTTGATCAGAAATGATGAGGTTTCTGTCACAAAAAGTGTCCATTTCAGGCTTTAGGAGCAAAAGTGTGAGATTTTATGTAACTTTTATAATTGCAATTACTGAATTAGTGTGAGAGACATCTGATTAATATGAAAATGTTGATTTTATCACAAATGCATTTTATAATAATATTCAGAGAGCTCCCATACTTAAAATAATGACCAATAATAATAGGGATTTAATGCCTGAGATGGGAAAATATGTTGTTAAATATGTCATTAATGTTGTGGGGTGTTCAGAAAAGTAATACATTTTGGTAAAAAAATCTAAAAATGTGTAAGTCCAAATGATACCGGTTTCATGTAATGACTGAAATGTCTTTGAATCTGCTGGAGTTTAGAGGATTTTAGTGGCTGAATGAGGTCAGTTCTCTTCAACTTCACACACCTCAGTTTCTGTGTGTTGGACGAGACTCCAGACAGTCTGTAGATCCCGTCCACGATCCCGTGTTCCTCGATGAACTCACTACAGCTGCGTAACACTTGAGGAACTGTTCGTGAGAGACAGAAAGAGTTTGATACGGAAGCAGAAAAACATGAAAACTCTGGGAGAATAAACTCACTTTCTTGCGCGGTGGAGGTCAGATGCTCCAGCAGGTCACATCCGAACACTTTGTCCCGATTGCCTCCTTTTCTCCGGCCTCTCCTCATCTTGCTTGTCTTTTACCTCCTCTCTAACATTCAGGCCTTGTGTGTGTGTGAGTGTGTGTGTGTGTGTGTGTGTGTGAGCTGATTTAATGAGTGTGTGTGTGAACTGTCAAACCTCACATGACGGCTGCTGTAGAATATCTAACGCTTTTCAATCAGTTTGATCCTGATTAATGATCCGGTGCTGCTCCAGAACTTCACTGATGAACTACATCACTGCTTGATGGAATCCACACTTCATATGTAGAGATGTGAAATATATCTATATAAAAAAAGGAAATACATACTTTATAATACACACATACATACATTCATAAAATAAAGGTTGTTGAAGGGTTGCTACACACTCTAAAAATTGCTGGGTTAAAAACAACCCAAGTTGGGTTGAAAACGGACATCCCAGCGGTTGGGTTAAATGCCCAAGGAGCTGGTCAGTTTTATTTAACCCAAAATTACTATATTGCTGGCTTAAAATGAACCCAAAATAGGTTTGCAATTAAAAATCAACTTATTAATAAATGTTCATTTATTAAACATATCAGATCCTTTAAGTCCTGTAAGTTGCGAGGTGGAGCCTGGACTTGTTTGTTCAGCACATCCCACAGATGCTCCATTGGACTGAGATCTGGGGAATCTGGAGGCCAAGTCAACACCTCAAACTCGTTGTTGTGCTCCTCAAACCATTCCTGAACCATTTTTGTGCATTATCCTGCTGAAAGAGCCACAGCCACCAGGGAATACCGTTTCCATGAAAGGGAAAAATGCTTAGGTAGGTGGTACGTGTCACAGTAACATCCACATGGATGGCAGGACCGGAGGTTTCCCAGCAGAACATTGTCATAGACATGATCAAGATGATCTGCTGAAGTTCAAACGGGGAAGAAAGTTGATTTAAGTGACTTTGAATGTGGTGTGGTTTTTGGTATCAGATGGGCTGATCTGACTGTTTCAGAAACTGCTGATCTACTACATATTATCATGGGTTTATAATGAATGATCTGAAAGAGAAAATATCCAGTGAGCGAAGATGTCTTGTTGATGCCAGAACGGTCAGATTGGCTCCAGCTGATATAAAGGCAACAGTAGATCATGTCTGAACACGTCCAACCTTGAAGCAGATGATGTTCAGCAGCAGAAGATGCTTTAGTATTGATGGTGTGTTGTATATTTTCTTGGGATACTTTAGTACCAATTGAGCATCATTTAAAGCTGATCTGGGTATTGTTGTCCATCCCTTTATGACCATCTTCTGATCTACTCCCAGCAGGATAACACACGTCACAAAGCTGAAATCATCTCAAACTGGTTCTTGATCATGGCAGCGAGTTTACTAAACTCAAACCATCTCCAGATCAATCCAATAGAGCAGATTTGGGATGTGCTGGAACGGGAGATACACAGCTGATACATCTACGGACCAAAATCTCTGAGGGATGTTTCCAGCACCGTGCTGAATCTGTGTCAAGAAGAATTGGGGCAGTTCTGAAGGCAAAAGAGGTCCAAACCGGCGCTGCCTAATGCTGAGAGTGTGTGCTTATACATAAGCAATAACATTTCTGCCATTTGCATGTGAGAACATGAGATTTAGCTACCAAAGTTACCATATTCACAGTGTCAGAAACCTGGGGATTTGAAATATCTTTAAAAACATGATAAACTAAGGAATGAATATTATTAATTTTTTCATTAATAATGACAGCCAATTAAAAACAGCCACCCAAAATTGGGTAAAATGACTTCTTATCTAATGTCATTCTGCATCTCAATCAAAAGTACCTTTTTTACGATCAATATTGATGCATCATTACTCAAATGGGACATAACTGAAAACTCCATTAACTCAGCTGACAGGGAACGTTCTCAGAACATTGTGGCAGGGTTACGAACAAACGTTCTTCCAGTAACGTTGATGGAAAGTTATCAAACATTCACAAAAACTTCAATCATGGAACTTGATACATTTTAGCTTTTAAATGTTACAAGTTTCAGAATGTAACATTCAAAAGTAACGTTTGCAAATTGGAATGTTCCATTAACCTTCACAAAACCAAGAAAAAGCAAACAGTTCTGAAATAACGTTTTCAAAACTACGATTTTTGGAGTCGCATGAATTATGAAAGTGTGGCCACATAAGCAATAAAACACTCCTCTAGGTTCACAACCACAGGAAACACAAAAAGAACAGCACAAATGCAAGAAGGAAATGCAAAAACAGGACAACATGTACACGAAGAGCACATGCAAACCTGCATATATAACATTTCATCTGCTTCAGCGGTAGTTTTGAACCATGACAGACTATCTTATAAATCTTTGTCTCTCGTAAAGCTCTGCAGATCCTTCGCATCAGGGCTGGGTTGGGTCGCGTGCCACCCTGACACTGTTTCCTCTTCTCAGTTTGTGAGTTTTCAACCAAAGTCAAAGCCACACCCTCACGCTTTCTACATGCTCTTTATATCGTTCCAGAAGTAACACAGAAGATCGATTCAAATTCTGCCACGGTTTTTATACCTCAAACGCCTCTGGAGAGTTTTCGTCTCGATCAGAAGTGTATTTTTCAGTAAGTTGGTTCCTCTCGGTCTCTGGTGCTCTTGCGGAAATGACTGATCACATCTGAAGGCCATGAGTGCTTCACGCTCACATCATCAAACAAACTCAGGCCGTTTCCCCCTACATAGGGCACGAGCAGATCCCAGCCTATGGCCGTTTGATCCAGCATCTTTAGAGCCAGGCCCAAATTAAAAAACTGAGACGAGAAAAACCTAGAAGAAAGAAAGAAAACCCTCCGGTCCTTACCTTTCTCTCTGCACCGGCAACAAGCTTCAGTGTAAAGTGTCTCTGTGACGCAAGAAACCACTAAACTTCCCTCACTGACTTCCTGAGTCTTTTAGTTTCTGTCTTGATTCTCCATTTCTAATTTATGCCTTTAGGTCGTCTTCGAGCTGGTCTCTGCGTTCATCCACATGTGCAACATCAGGCCTGGTTGTTTAGCAGCCTAAATGTGAGGAAAGATATAGATGCAGGGAAATCAGGACACAGACTTTGATATATATACTATGATTCATATTTATTCATTATCAACAGTTTTATCCAAATGAGGAACATCACGTGCGATTCATCATAAAAGCCAACAATGTTCATAATGCACAAGTTTAGAGTATAAAAGCCATAATAATACACAAGATAGAAAAGAACAACATATTCACTTATCATGGTATTTTCATGATACTCCAGGGTATTACAAAAAAATTGCATTGTCCTAACATGGTAAATGTTATGATGTAGAAGCATGGTATTTCTAATGTACCATGTTGAAAAGTTTTTTACTAAATGTAAAGCAGAAATGTTCATTTAGTGAAAATGAAAACATTATTTTGCATGTTATTGCAAATATGTATGGAAAAATTAGGGGGGAAAAATCATGTTTTTGTAAAACATTATGACATAAAAATTCATAATTATGACATATTAAGTCATAATTGTGACAAAAATTTGACTTACTATGTCATAATTTCATATTTTGGTCATAATTATGACTTTTTAAGTCATAAATTCAATTTTTATCTCATAAATATAATATAATTTTGACTTTTTGTCATAATTATGACTTTTTAAGTCATAAATTCAATTTTTATCTCATAAATATTATAATTTTGACTTTTTGTCATACTTATGACTTTTTAAGTCATCATTTCAATGTTTTAATGTCATAACATTTTACATCATAATTTTGGCTTTTCATCTCACAAATATGACTTAGTATCCTTACATAAAATAAGTATACTTAAAATTAATTTCAAGTATACTTAGTAAATATACTTAAGCATATTTTAAGTATACTTTATGTTGTAAGTATACCAATATCAATGTACTTGTAGTATACTTGTAAGTGAACTATTTCAATACTACTTGGGACTAAATTGGCCCATATTTTAGTGTACAAAAAAAAAAAAAAAAAAAAAATATATATATATATATATATATATATATATATATATATATATATATATATATATATATATATATATCACTTTAAGTATACTAGCCCACTATGTTCCTATTTAGGTATTAATTTTTAAACTTGAAATATACCTTTAACTGTACATGAGTAGATTTGAGTCAATTTCTATGGAAAAGTGGACTAAATACAAAAGTGCACAAAATCAATAAAATAATCGTACTTCTCCATTTAGTTTTGAGGACGCTCGCTGATTGGCTGTATTTTATGTCACACCTTGAATATGTTCACTAGTGATGGGAACTTTTGAAAGTTTTGTGAAGCTTCGAAGCCCTGCAACCAGATTCAGAGCTGTTATCAAACTGCCAAAATCACGTGATTTATGTTACGTCATAGCTGTTTCAAAATGTCACTGGTTCACACTAACACTTCTAACAAGTCTAAGGAATATATCTTCATTTTGTATTATTTTGTTTGGTAATTTTTTGTTTTCGGGCTCACTTCCTACTCTCACATTTTTTAATGAGGAAGACTCATTTAGGCTATCTGGTAAATTGTGACATATTATTGAAACAACATGAGAATTTCTGGAATGATTCTATCCTGTTTGTTACATCTGAACGTGTCTGTTGATGCTCTTTCACGTGGAGTGTGTCCATTTTCCTCTGTTACTTTAATTAAAAACAAAAATCAATGGTTCGCCGCTAGGAGGCGATGATATAATTCACGAACCAGTGTCTACATATGATTTTACCTGATCTCGGATCGTTTTATAAATGTGTAGATATATTTTTTAAATAGTATAGGCTATTTAAATAACAAAAAGGAAGAGTTGTTAATAGTCTCTTATTGGCCTGTTTAGCCTTCCATAAAACAAACAAACAAACAAAACAAGCCCTGAAATTGAATAAAATGACATATATTATACATACACTTCATATTTAATGGTATTAAATGTTTTTTTTTTTTTTTATTGCATTTAACAGATTACACTTTTAATAAAAGATTTGTAATTGGTTTGTAAAACCTGTTTTTATGCATATGCATATTTGGGGTGAGTTTTCGCTGCATTTACACTATTCTGACCGGCAGGGGTCGCCAGCGTGTGGCATATATCATTATTAATTCTGTGTGTTGTGGTTGCCTAGCGCCCTCTATTGACACACACAGCCGCGTGCACGAGCACATTCTGTTCCAGACGGTTCTGATCCGCCCCTGATTCGCGACCCACTCTTGTAAAACATCACAACAAAGTGTGAATATGAGAATAATACTAGTACACTGAAAAATGGTGATCTTCCTCAGTATTTTTGTCTTGTTTTGCAGTACAAATATCTACACACATGTAACTTTCATCTAACATCTAAAAGTAACAATGTAGAGAACATATAAAACATAAAGTAGAGCTTTGAAAAGAACATTTTGCAGAGGTAAAGTTAAATAAAATGAAGCTTCACATATAGGCCCAATATAGGTAGAGTCAGAAATGATGCTTATTTACATTTACGTGTGTGTGTGTGTGTTGTGTGTTTTCACTGAGTGTTCCTGAGATTTATCTCTCTCTCTCTCACACACACACACACACAGATGATGACAGGCACATGGAGCGTGGTGTTGTGGGTAATAATAGATCACACGCACCTTGCTGAATCCATTAGAAACAGGACATTGTGATTCATGTTGTTAATGGCGAGCCGTGACTCGGATTGGACACATGAAGGCGTGTTGGAGAGCGTGTCACATGTGATGTGGGCTTCACAACATTCAGACTTGCTTAACAGCTTCATTATGAATTTATTTTGATTGTCAACTAAATAATAAAATTAAATACATTTGTGTCAGTGTACTGCAACACATGATCATCATTGATCATGAACATCATGATTCGGATCATGTGTCAAACTGTCAAACTGCTGAAATCACGAGACTTTGGCGCTCCAAATCATGATTCGACACGCCGATTCATAACGCTCCGAATCCTCCTGAAACACTGTTTTGAAATCGGCCATCACCATATAAGTCGTTATTTTGTTTTTTTTTTGGCGCACCAAAAATATTCTTGTGGCTTTATAATATTAATATTGAACCACTGTACTCACATGAACTGATTTAAATATGTTTGTAGTACATTAATGGATCTTGAGAGAGGAAATGTCATTGCTGGCTATGCAGGCCTCACTGAGCCATCGGATTTCATCAACAATATCTTAATTTGTGTTCTGAAGATTAACAAAGGTCTTATGGGTGTAGAACGGCATGAGGGTGAGTAATAAATGACTGAATTTAAATTTTTTGGTGAACTAACCCTTTAATATCTTAAATATTTTTGCTGCTCTGGTGGGGGCCGGTGGTAACTTCATGGACAGTAGTATGGCGGAGCAATATTACCAAATTACCCTCAGCCAAGGAGACTGCTCAAATGGTGGTTGATCACATCTTCCGGTAGATGTGGTCTCCAATAGGGATATCCCATTTCTGGAAGGAGTCTGTAATCAGGTTTTCCTCCTCAGACCAATAGGCAGGAGCCCCTCACTGCAGAACATGAGATCAGGGATCCAGATCCAGGGGGTGGAGACGGGTAGGTTTAGGGATCAGGGAATAGGGACAGGTAGGTTTAGGGATCAGGGGGTGGAGAAAGGTAGGGATCAGGGGCTGGAGACGGGTAGGTTTAGGGTTCAGGGGGTGGAGACGGGTAGGTTTAGGGATCGGGGTGGAGATGGGAAGGTTTAGGGATCAGGGGGAGGAGACAGGTGGGGATCAGGGGGTGGAGATGGGTAGGTTTAGGGATCAGGGGGTGGAGATGGGTAGTTTTAGGGATCGGGGGTGGAGACAGGTGGGGATCAGGGGGTGGAGATGGGTAGGTTTAGGGATCAGGGTGGAGATGGGTAGGTTTAGGGATCGGGGGTGGAGACAGGTAAGGATCAGGGGGTGGAGATGGGTAGGTTTAGGGATCGGGTGGAGATGGGAAGGGATCAGGGGTTGGAGATGGGTAGGTTTAGGGTTCAGGGGGTGGAGACGGGTAGGTTTAGGGATCGGGGTGGAGATGGGAAGGTTTAGGGATCAGGGGGATGAGACAGGTTGGTTTAGGGATCAGGGGGTGGAGACAGGTGGGGATCAGGGGGTGGAGATGGGTAGGTTTAGGGATCAGGGGGTGGAGATGGGTAGGTTTAGGGAGTGGGGGTGGAGACAGGTAAGGATCAGGGGTTGGAGATGGGTAAGGATCAGGGGGTGGAGACAGGTAGGGATCAGGAGGAGGAGACAGGTTGGTTTAGGGATCAGGGGGTGGAGACAGGTGGGGATCAGGGGGTGGAGATGGGTAGGTTTAGGGATCAGGGGGTGGAGATGGGTAGGTTTAGGGATCGGGGGTGGAGACAGGTAAGGATCAGGGGTTGGAGATGGGTAGTTTTAGGGATCGGGGTGGAGACAGGTGGGGATCAGGGGGTGGAGATGGGTAGGTTTAGGGATCGGGGGGGAGCTGGGCAGGGATCAGGGGGTGGAGATGGGTAGGTTTAGGGATCGGGGGTGGAGACAGGTAGGGATCAGGGGGTGGAGATGGGTAGGTTTAGGGATCGGGGTGGAGATGGGAAGGGATCAGGGGGTGGAGATGGGTAGGTTTAGGGATCGGGGGTGGAGACAGGTAGGGATCAGGGGGTGGAGATGGGTAGGTTTAGGGATCAGGGTGGAGATGGGTAGGTTTAGGGATCGGGGGTGGAGACAGGTAGGGATCAGGGAGTGGAGATGGGTAGGTTTAGGGATCGGGGGTGGAGACAGGTAGGGATCAGGGGTGGAGATGGGTAGGTTTAGGGATCGGGGGTGGAGACAGGTAGGGATCAGGGGGTGGAGATGGGTAGGTTTAGGGATCGGGGTGGAGATGGGAAGGGATCAGGGGGTGGAGATGGGTAGGTTTAGGGATCGGGGGTGGAGACAGGTAGGGATCAGGGGTGGAGATGGGTAGGTTTAGGGATCGGGGGTGGAGACAGGTAGGGATCAGGGGTGGAGATGGGTAGGTTTAGGGATCGGGGGTGGAGACAGGTAGGGATCAGGGGTGGAGACGGGTAGGTTTAGGGCTATGTAAAGTGGGAGGACTTGGATCTGGATCCAACCTCGCCCCCTGGATCTTGTTTTCTGCAGTAAGGACCATCTCCCAATGGGCAGTCTGAGCAAATCAGGATCTGGAACAAGCTCTTTGCTGCCTGACGTCCCAGAATCCGAGCTCTTGGAGTCAACAGTTATCCTTGATTGAGTACGCCCACAACATATTGTCCAGTAGCTGCCAAAGATATGCCCCTATTCCAATGTTTCATTGCGCTTCAACCTCCTTTGTTCCTCTTACAGGAGCAGATGCTGCTGTTCCGTCTGCCGTAGCCTTTGTCTGCCATAGTTGTTGCGCCTGGAGGAGGGCTGAGGAAGCCTAGGCCTGGGTTTCCAGATGAACCAAGGCGGCTCTTGCTCCATGCTACAAGGTATGGATGTCAACCAAGGACCTAACTCTCTGGATGGAGTCTTGCAAGTTTGCTTCCAGGTTCATTGGGCCATACAAGATCACCAAGGTGTTGAGTCCGGTGGCGGTAAGACTCAAGCTACCTTCACTCTACACTAGTCAGGTACACCCAGTCTTCCATGTTTCTTGGGTCAAGTCTGTGTTTCATTACTGCTTTAACCCAACTGTTTCTGTCATGTCCCCAGGCTGATCTGTCTTGTGTTTGTTTGGAGCACATGGGTTCGGTTTGAAGGTACACAATGTTCTCCGCTGTAATCGTGGCACCTTATCCCGCCCCGTGTTATTCTAGTCCTTACCTCGTTAATGTTTCACTCCCTTCACTTGTTTATTATCAATTAAATCATTTACTCTCCTATTTTACTCCCCTCTCGTGTGCTGTCTTGTGCCAGATCGTTGTTTGTGCTCCATGCAAGCGATTATTCCAGCCTCATCTCATCAATTTGCACTGGAAAACAAAGACACAAATACTCTAGAAAATTATTTTTTATCAGTGTACACAGTTATATAGGACACAGCTTGCAGGGAGATGTAAACCTGGTCATGCATTAAATATAAATAATAAAAAAAAAATATAATAATAATTAAGGAGTTACACAGACCCGGCAACAAATAACGTCACTCTCAGAATGCAGAAGAACAGTTTATCTGTTATCACACTAACTAACACAGCTCACAAATAACAGCAGGAAGAAGCTCCATCTGTGATGTGAAGATAAATGAGGGGGTGGATGATATTCCTGTAAGTGACAATAGTGACAATGTGCCACCAGCAGGGGTCTCCAGACACACACCGACACCTCCCACACACACACACTTCTGATTCACTGCATTCTTGCCTCTATTGAAGCCTTTTAAATAGCTATATTTATTTATATACAGAAAGAGATATAGAGAGAGAGATGAACACAGACAAATATGACTCACATTACAACATGTGCCACTGTTTGTTCTGCAAAACCAAGTATCTCTCTTTAGATTGCATTTCATGTCGTTAAAGGTCCATCAGCTCTGAAATATTTCAGATAAAATGATTGAAAGGTCATCAAATAAACTTTGAATGTTAAAGCTTTCCTTACTAAAATTAGATTAATGATGCTTAAGAGTTTTTTGATGTTGCTAAACATAATCTGAGTCAAGTTTTTTTTTTTTTTTTTTTTTGCAGTGTGCAAATTTGAACAGCATCATCTCATACAAGAGCTGGTTCTGTTAGTTACACAGAAAATGACGCAGCATAAAAACACACACACATGTGCTGATAACCTTAAGGTGTGTGTGTGTAGTGTGTGTGTGTGATGGTGAACCAGTCGAGCCTGTCATAACAGCGCAGGAATGAGGGTGTGTGGGCGACGACAGGTGAACCGAAGCACGGCCGGATGTCAGTAGTTAAGTTAGTACTGCTGCTTAGTTACTGGCCAACACACACACATACACACACACACACACACATACACACACACACACACACACTCACTCACACACAGAGTTCTTGATGTTTTTACATGAATCAAAGCTTTCATAAAGACAGTTGTGAAGTCTAAATCTGATGTCATGAACGCAGCACGAGTCATGAAATATTCCACAACACAGAATCAAGATCTTGTTCATTAGCAGATGCTTTTATCCAGAACAAGAAATGAAGCACACGAGCGAATCATCATGAAAGAAAGAACCACATCACACGAAATAACATGATCACAAACCATAACAGAAGTGTGTGTGTGTGTGTGTTTGTATGTGTGTGTAGGAGTAGAATGTCCAGTACAGAGGAGGAAGTGTGTCTTTTGCTTCATCACGCTCAACGTATCACACACTTCAGTTGTGAGTATGAGCGAGTGTGAAATGAGCGTGGTACAATACGAAAAGGACAAATGTGTGTGTGTGTTACAGGAAGATCACGTCTCAGCTGTTCTGTTCTCACACACACCTGTTTTCCCACAATGCATCACTTATAGAAAATTCTCAGAAAAGCATGACATTGATGAGACAAACAGGGAAACGTTCATTTGTCTGTTTGGTGTATTTTGTTTTCTTCTACTCCATTTTATTAAATATTGTTTTATTAACATTTCTGCCAATTTATTATTAGTATTGTACAGTATACACTGCAAAAAATGTCTTGTTTTCCGGCACAAATATCTAAACATTCTTAAATCAAGATACATTTATTGTGACTAACGATATTATGTATCAAAATAAAATGTTTATATTAAGCCTGATGTGGAATAAAACACATTTCAAGCTAATTAATGCATGAAAGAACAAATGCAATATTTCCCTGATCATTGAGGTAAACAGATCAATGATTCATCGATCAACTTGATCGATCTTTCTCTCTTTCAGACTGCAAAATCGGCCTCTCATTTATGAAGGAGATAAAAGCATCATAATGGGTCGCTTGCATTTGTTGAGTCGAGAGACGTTCATCAGAGTCCATTGATCTGGAAAGGTCATAGGTCAAAGTTCCTCCGTTCAGACGGAGAAGCGAGCTCAGGGTCAATACGGCCTGATGGTGATTGAACGCATTTGAATGTGACCGTCACGCCAGAGGTCAAAGGTCACCCGGAGGCTGGGTCAGCGGTCTGAGGGTCTTTATAAAGCCTCATTATTGTATGACAGGCGTGATGATGTGACATCTGAGATCAAAATACCAGAAAAAACACAAGTGATCAGACTGAATTATTGCGATTATATTATATTATTTATATCTAAACATTCTTGAATCAAGATATATTTACTGGAGAAGCAAAATTACACAGCAAAACTGTGTCCATCATGTTTTAGGGTTTAAATTAATTAGCTATTTTATATATATATATATATATATATATATATATATATATATATATATATATATATATGTGTGTGTGTGTGTGTGTGTGTGTGTGGGCAGTGTTATTCCTGGAACAGCTCGTCTTCATGCTGTGATCTCAATGAGTCTTGAATCTACCTAATAGAGAATTATTGAGTGGGCAGAAACTCTCTCTCTCTCTCTCTCTCTCTCTCTGTTCATCAAACCTTTTGAAACTCTCTCTAAGTGTCTCTCCGTCTGCTCTGATTGTGAGGAATCATTTGTATGATTCTGCTGGATGGATTTAAACAAGGTCAAATGAGCTAATAAGGATCCTGAAGCTGAGAGAATCATGAAATTAGATAAAATACAGACTATGGGAACATTCAAGGAGCAGAAGATGTGTCTGTTCATCAGAAACACAGTTCAGAATGAGCTGCAGCGTGTTTACCAGCAGGTTTACACAAGTAACCACTTAAAAGATTGAAATATATGTAAGAATTCTCAAGTATTAATCGCTTTTTTATGGCCAGGGAGTGAACAGCTTAATGAAACTTAAAAAAACGAGACCTTTCCTGACTTCTTAGGTTTTTTATGAAAGCCTGTAGACTGATTTTAAATGTGAAGGAATCGGGTTGTTTTTGCCGGGAAAATGAAAGCATGGGACGTTTACGTTCTCGAGAGCCTCTTCCGTTCAATGACGCATGAAACGAATGATTAATAATGCCTGAAGAGTCATTCTGTACTGTAATGTCAATGTGTCATGCAAAGAAAAGTGATTAATTCAAACTATACTCTCACATATCCAGATCTATATAGTCTAGAGTCTCAAATATACTTTATAATCAAACGATCATAACAGTGTAATTTTAATGACCTCATTTGTCGCCGGTCAATCGCTACGATCAGATGCTTTGACGGTTGTTTTCCCATTTTTGTTGTGTGTTTATTTTGTTATTGAGAGGAAAGAGCACATATTGACATATTCATCTAAACGTCGCTCTCAGCAGGTGGACGGCGTCGGGATGTTCATTAACTGAAGTATGGGAGTACTGTAACAAATCTATTGCTCTATGTTAGTTAAAGGTGCCCTAGAACGTTCTTTCACAAGATGTAATATAAGTGTAAGGTGTCTCCTGAATGTGTCTGTGAAGTTTCAGCTCAAAATACTCCATAGATTTTTTTTAATTCATTATTTTAACTGCCTATTTTGGGGCATCATTAACTATGCACCGATTCAGGCTGCGGCCCCTTTAAATCTCGCTCTCCCGCCCCCCGAGCTCTCGACTATATTACAGTGCATTTACAAAGTTCACACAGCTAATATGACTCTCAAATGGATCTTTACAAGATGTTCGTCATGCATGCGTCGGATCATGTGAGTACAGTATTTATTTGGATGTTTACATTTGATTCTGAGTGAGTTTGATAGCGCTCCGTGGCTAAAGCTAACATTACACAGAGATTTATAAAGGATGAAGATGTGTTTATGAATTATACAAACTGCAAGTGTTTAAAAATGAAAATAGCGACGACTCTTGTCTCCGTGAATACAGTAAGAAACAATGGTAACTTTAACCACATTTAACAGTACATTAGCAACATGCTAACAAACATTTAGAAAGACAATTTACAAATATCACTAAAAATATCATGATATCATGGATCATGTCAGTTATTATTGCTCCATCTGCCATTTTTCACTATTGTTCTTGCTTGCTTACCTAGTCTGATGATTCAGCTGTGCACAGATCCAGACGTTAATACTGGCTGCCCTTGTGTAATGCCTTGAACATGAGCTGGCATATGCAAATATTGGGGGCGTGCATATTAATGATCGATGTTATGTTGAGATTCCTTTGTTTTCCGGAGGTCTTTTAAACAAATGAGATTTATATAAGAAGGAGGAAACAATGGTGTTTGAACTGTCTTTTCCATGTACTGAACTCTTGTTATTCAACTATGCCAAGATAAATTCAATTTTTGATTCTAGAGCACCTTTAATATTAGTTAATGCATTAACTGCACTAAATGGGACTTTATTGTATCCCTAGTGAGTTGCCTACATAGACAGCATTATAAGGCATCATAGACTTAGTGTTCCTGCAGCATCTTAGATTCATATATTGAACTTTTTGTTTTAATTTCATTTTAATTATAATTGCATTTTATGCAGCTTGTAAATATAATTTATCACTAGAACAAGTATTATGCAATCATTTAAAGGGGACATATCATGAAAATCTGACTTTTTCCATGTTTAAGTGCTATAATCGGGTGCATCTACCAACCCAGAAAACGTGAAAAAGGACAACCCAGTAACTTTGTTCTGGCAAACCTTTCTCTGCAAGCATGTGAAAAAATGAGCCACTTAGATTTCGCTCCACTAGTGACATAGGAAGGGGATCTTATTAGAATATTACCGCCCCTTAATCTGCTCGTTTCCACCCACATTTTGTCTTCTTCCTGAGTCTCTCCATCAGTTTGAACAATGTAAGGCTGAACACTTTCCTCATTTTGGCTGCGTGAGATTCTCCAGCTTTGTTGTTGTTGAGCTGTTAAAGCTCCGCCCTCTTCTGGAAAGGGGGCGGGGAGCAGCAGCTCATTTGCATTTAAAGGGACACACACAAAAATGGCGTGTTTTTGCTCACACCCAAATAGGGGCAAATTTGACAAGCTATAATAAATGATCTGTGGGGGATTTTGAGCTGAAACTTCACACACATTCTGGAGACACCAGAGACTTATATTACATCTCCTTTTTGGAATAAAGCGTTATTTAAAATTGAGTCAAGAACCCTAGAGTTCTATACAGAAACCCACTGAACCATTTTTTCTGGCACGAGTCGATCATGAAGCCAATCCTGCATACTAAAGTCTAACCCAGTTTTGTTATCATTAACTAAAACTAAAAGTATTCAGAATTGTTGATTAAAATAAACTGAATTCAAATGTAAAATTAAAATAGAAAAAAATCTGAATTGAATAAAGCACTATAGAAATAAAGCTGACTTGACAATAATAGCATTAATAAACTAATATTGGACTTACCAGTGCAAACTGATCTCTGATCAGTCAGTGTGTTCTGGATTAGATCAGCAGCTGCTCCTCAAACACCTGCAGCTCCTTCCTGTGACGGTTTGTGTATCTCGTCCTTATGTAGGTCAGATGAGTGTGTGTGTGTGTGTGTGATTATTACTCCACATCTCTCTCACACACACACACACATACACACACACACACCTGTGTAAATGTGTTCTTTTCTCCTTATTTCTCCTCCTCCACTAGACTTCTTTCATCACCAGCACTGCCTGGATATTGTGTCTGAGGTCAAAGGTCAAGGGCCAAGGGTCGCGTCTCTGAGCTCAGCTCAGGCTCTGGCCCTTTTAAAAGTGATGAATAACCAGGAGCTGCTGGACGGGGGTTGAGACTTTTATGTCCAAAACACACACAAAGACACATGTGAGAATCTCTATTTCATTTATTGCAAAAATAATGAAACGTCATTAAAACAAGATCAATTCACTTCAAGCAAAAAAAAACCCATCATGTTCAACTTCAAGAGGAGCGTATGCTCTGAAACAAACAAACAACAACAAAAAATGAAGATATTTTTAAAAAAATGACTATTTTTGATTTGTTTACTGAAAAATGGTTAAATATAAAGTGAGTTTGTGCTTAAAACAAGAACAAATATCTTCATTCAAACTTCATTATACTCCATTGGCAGATATTTGTTCTTGTTTTAAGCTCAAACTCACTTCATTTTGATACTTTTTTGCTTCATATCTTCAGTCATTTCTCTTCTCCAGTAAATGCATCTTGATTTAAGAATGTTTAGATATTTGTGCTGGAAAACAAGACAGAAACGCTGAGGAAGAACATCATTCTTTGCAGTGTGTGTGTGCATGTGCGTTTCTGTCACTCGCCATGAGAAAATCCCTCACGTGTCGACGCGACAGGCAGCCAGATAGACAGGATGTGATGCGTCACAGTGGACGCTGCTTCCTCTTTCCTCCCCACTTCCTCTTCTCCATCAGCAGCACAGGACGTTGGGTAAGAGCGAGGCCTGCGCTGCTTCCTGTCTGAGATTACAGAGACACAAGGACACAGGAAACTCCTCGTGTCATTTCCTGCACGGTGTTCACTTCCTCCGAGCTCAGGAACGCTTCTGATTCAAGCTGCTATTAATCAACTGTTTTCCTGTACATTAACACCAGAAATCAACTTGACAACAGCCTGATTAAAGACACACAACAGTGTCCGTACCACTCGCCATCATTGAAGTCTTCACAATATTCCTCATTTAAATAATTTATGCACAGAACAAAGGGGCGGGGCCTGGTTGAGTTAGTTAGTAGTGTGTTGAAACTGGCGGTTATGGTAAGGGACGGGACATTTCCCAAACACCAATCACAACACACCGCTCCAGCCGACCAATCAGAGCACATTGTGCTTTTCAGAAGGAGGGGCTTCATAGAGACAGGAACTAAACAGAGCGATACTGACAGACTGGGAAGAGAGGAGCTGCAACAATGGAGAATATGAGGAGAATAATCAACATTCAAGCAGGAAAACCTGCTCTAGTAGTCTTAACAAGTGAGTCATTGAATTATTCACTTAACCAATTTGTTCAAAACGACTGATTCATTCAGGGACAAAGCAGAAGTGACTGAGTGAGTCGTCGAGTCATTCATTTGAATGATTCATTCAAAAATACATTCAGTAAAGAAACTGAAACTGTGTTGCTCGGGAAATGGCTCTAATGTTTGGAACTATTTTTGTTTTCAACACAGAGGAAAACCAGATAATATTGTGTCCAAGATGCAAGTCACTTAATGTCCTATTAACATATTGTTTATTGAATTGCTGCATGAAATCAATATTACATTTGCAAAACCGTGGGAAAACCGCACTTGTGCTCATGTGATATTGCTTATAAATATTAAAAACAATAATACAGAGACTTTTTTTGTACCATATCTTGGTTTTTGGAAGCATTTTTATTAATTTCTGTTAATTTCCACCTCTGGTTTGATGGTGGGGCTCTTTTTCAATCCTCACCCTCTTTTTTTGCAAAGCCAGTTTCAAGTGAAACACAGCAAAGTTTCTACTAGAGCCCAAAAACAACATCAAGACCTAATCACAGACTCCAGACTGGGTCGATACGCAATATCAGCCACACATTGATCTGCAGGTGTGACACTAAATCCTGCTCATTATTTGAGGGTCAGAGGAGAGCGGTGCAATTAAAGATCAACACTTTATTACAAACCCTCAAACAGCCGGTCAGACGTCGGTATGGATCTGTTCTCTGGGGTTTAGTGCTCAAAAACTCTAGTAAAAAGGCTCAGTACGTTTCATTACTGGAATAAACGAGTCTCTGTTTGTTATCAATCACATTCACACTGCAAAAAAATGATGCTCTTCCTCAGCGTTTCTGTCTTGTTTTCCAGAACAAATATCTAAACATTCTTAAATCAAGATGTACATACTAAATGTTTTGTCATAGTTTTCTGCATTGTGTTTGTTTTTGTACATCGAGTCTCAGAATGTCATTGGTTTCTATTTCAAATCCTCTTCAACAACAAACAGTATGACTCGAGCCGCAAGAACCCGCCGAGACCAAACCAACACACCTGCGACTGACGGATCGACACACCTGTGTGTGTTTGTGTCTGAGTAACACATCAGCAATGTCACGTGACTCAACCGCCGACTAGACCAGACCAGCATCATCACTGAAACTACGAAACGGTTCAATGCACACACAGTCATCAGGAAATGAACATGAAACGTTGCATGTTTTAGTCACTGATATTTAAAGTGAAAACAGAAAACGGCAAACATTTCTTTATCTTAATTTATTACCTAAAAAAGAAATTGCAAGCCACACAAATTTATTGCTCATGAAAAAAAACGTCTTCATTTTTAACACTATCCCAGCTAACAAAAATATCTTCTAAGAAACACAAACATTATGAGAACGTTACTTTTGAATGTTCTCCGAAACTAGTAACATTTAAAAAATGTTAGACGAACATCAAACTAAAATGTTTCATAAAAAAACAAAACAATATAAATAATGTTTTTGTGCTCAACATTATTAAAGTCCAGAGAGCTTTGAACGCACGTTACTGAAGAACGTGTTCATAACGTTGAGAGAACGTTCCATTA
Source organism: Chanodichthys erythropterus (assembly GCF_024489055.1). Lineage (NCBI taxonomy): Eukaryota > Metazoa > Chordata > Actinopteri > Cypriniformes > Xenocyprididae > Chanodichthys > Chanodichthys erythropterus. The sequence goes on from NC_090236.1 coordinate 14,227,788, forward strand.
GCTGGGATGGTTTACAATGTGACAAAAACACATGAGAAAGAAGGAAAAGTAACACAAAACCACATTGTTTCACAGTTACCAGATGGTTTTATAAATTAATACAGTCGTATGAATGTGCTACACGGCTTCTGACCAGCTCAAGTCCCGCTTCATGATCATCGCAGAAGCGCTTCTGATGCATAAACTGGACAACAGAGAGCCGACAGAAGGAGACAAACGTGAGGACGAGTTCATTATCAGTGATGCATGAAAAGCAGGCGACATCAATCGCTCATCAGAGTTCAGCTCAAACACTGACTGACGCCTTCCAGATTCCACAGTCTGCAGTAACAGGAAACAGACATTCAGAAAAGAGTTTTGGGGAATCCACATCGCTCCAGATTATTTGCATTTGTTGTTCCTTAAAGATAAAATAAGGCCGCAGTCGCCGAGTTCATGAGTGCTGTCCTTTATCCGGTGTCCAGCAGAAGAAAGAAATGAGTAAGAGGTTTGTTTTAGCTTTCATAATGACAGCAATGTTTCCTTCTCTTCATTTCAGAAGTACAGTAAGTGAGAAACGGATACGTTTGCTTCTGGAAACAGTCCGTCTTATTTGTTAAAATGCTCAGATTCATCATAGAAACCACAGAAACTGAGTCCGGGCTACAAGAACATGAAAATACATGCTGCATTATGACTCTGCGTTAAATTAATGTGTCATAGAAATTAATGGCTGAATCTCACAAAACATGTACTGGTCATATTTCACACTGACAAACTGTATTTTCCCCAATGAATGAAGACTATTTTTAAACAAATATCAACTGAGAATAATGAGAATTATATTCAGACACCCTGAATATTTATCAATTCATTCAGTTTATTCACTATATTTAAAAAAACAAATGGTAATAAAATAATCAAACAAGATCTCAGAGCTAAACTTAATCTTAATTATGTCAGAAAACACTTAAGCAAAACATGGTCAGGTCAAAGTGTCTGAATCATTTTTGGTTCCAAATTTTTATCAGTTTTACTGGTAGTCCACTGTATGAAGAGTTTTTGGGTATAATATGTCACAGGTTACTTTATTTTGCTATCCTCACTTACAGAAATGAACTATAATGTCCTGAACTCATATATCAAAAATATGAAAAATGTCTGAATACATTTTGGTTTGCCATATTTTATATATATATATATATATATATATATATAAATATATATATATATATATATATATATATAAAAAAGAAAAAAAAATATATCTATACATTTTTCCACGGAAGAGGATTAGGGCCAAGCAATAATAAAAAAATAAAACCATCTCGAGATTAAAGTTGTTAAATTTCTAGAAAAAAGTCGAGATAAAATGTTGAGAATAAAGTCATTAAATTATGAGAAAAAAGTCGTTAAATTACGAATTTGTTCCCATAATTTAACGACTTGTTTCTCGTAAATTAATGACTTTATTCTCATAATTTAATGAGTTTATTCTCAACATTTTTTCTCAATGTTTTTCTTGAAATTTAATGACATTTTTCTCATAATTTAACGAATTTGTTCTTGTAATTTAACGATTTTTTTCTTGTAAATTAACGACTTTTTTCTCAAAATTTAATGACATTTTTCTCATAATTTAACAAATTTGTTCTTGTAATTTAATGATTTTTTTCTTGTAAATTAACGACTTTTTTCTCAAAATTTAATGACATTTTTCTCATAATTTAACGAATTTGTTCTTGTAATTTAACGATTTTTTTCTTGTAAATTAACAAATTTGTTCTCGTAATTTAACAATTTTTTCTCATAATTTAATGAGTTTATTCTCAACATTTTATTTTGACTTTTTTCTTGAAATTTAACAACTTTAATCTTGAGATTATTTTTTTATTATTGCTTGGCCCTAATCCTCTTCTGTATTTTTCTCTTACATAAATGTTATATAAATTTATATATATAAAAAAAAAAATGTTATATATATATATATATATATATATATATATATATATATATATATATATATATATATATATATATATATATATATATGTTTATTTATTTATTTATTTTTGCATTACAGTGGTAAGGATTGGGGGTTAAAATGTGCTGAAATGTTATGCAAAATTTCACACTGTTAATGGTCCTAAAACAGGCTTAATTTATTCTCTTTTATGCAAAAAATAATACCCATTTTCTTTTGATTTTGGGGTGAAATATGAGCTGTACTTGTTTTCATGAGATTTGCCCAAATCTCAAGCCGAATCTCAGCTCTCAAGGCTGAAACTAACATTCGACTGAATGTCAGACTGTCCTCTAAAACACGTATCAAAAATATTTTAATGCTCACAAGAGAAATGAACTGTGCAAAAACATCATCTAAGCAGAGTTGAACACCTGACGTGATAATGCTACATACTGCGTTTCATAACATCCATAAAGCGTACTGAGAATCATTTCAAATGCTGCAAATATGATGTTCTTCCTCAGTGTTTCTGTGTCATCTTCCAGCACAAATATCTAAACATCCTTAAATCAAGATATTGAAGATCATTTTGCTTCTCCAGTATCTTATTTGTGCTTGAAAACAGACAGAAACACAGGAGGAACATCACGTCCTGTGACTACGAGACCATGAATGCCCATAAAGCGGCTCCTGAAGTGTTTCACAGCTTCACAGTCGGACATTAACGCCCATGTGTTGTCCTGAGGCCGTTCAAGCAGCACATTTTCATCTTTTCGTTCGGCTCAAGCCACAACAAACTCCGTGTTCATGTCCGACGGCACGTCGGGTTTCCAGACCGGCTCCTCAAAGTCCAGGTCCAGGGATCCGTCGCTGGACAGGCTGCTGTTGCTGTGGCTGCGCGCGGCCTTGCGTTCGGTCAGCCAGTGGTACGGGCCGCGCGTGTCCCTCCTGGCCTTCCGTCGGAGCCGCCGCTGCCGCAGTAAGAGCCGCAGCTGCTCCACTTTACAGCGCGTGGCCTTGTTCTCCGTCTGCCGCAGATGCTCGCCTGAAACACACAGAGAGACAACATCACTGCCATGAACCGAAGACATGAGCTTCTTCCTCTGTGTTTCAACATACATTTACTGGAGAAGCACAAAGATATTAAGTAAAAAGTGCATCGAAATGAAGTGAGTATGTGCTTAAAAAAAAAGAACAAATATCTGCCACTGGAGTCAGAACAATAATGTTGTTTCTCTTTGAATCAAGTTTATTTTTCTGACTCCATTGGCAGATATTTGTTCTTGTTTTAAATGACACTAAAGTAATGCTCTCGTTTTACCCGACAGACTTCAGTCCTTCAGACAGATGTTAATATTATGTGACTTTGTTAGTCAAATACAGTTATTTACATATAAAATCAGCTGTTATTCATGATTAAGTGGTGTCTTATTTTATGTGAGGCAAAAGAAGTTTTAGTTAACACTAAAAACTGTGGATCCGAACATCCGGACACGTTACAGTGAAGAAAACAGGCTTTGTTTACTTTCTGCAGAGATCATCTGTTTTCTGTTCCCGTCAGGGCCGGATTTAACTCTTCTTGTGACGCAGGCAAAATATATTTTTTATTATTCCTCCTCATTGTAATTGGGCCACTCTGGATGTGCCTAGAATGCCTTCGGATAAATCCGGCCCTGATCCTGTGAATAACCTGCGGTTTCTTGAGGTCTGATCTTTCCAGATCTGCTGACCCTGAGCTGCACATGAATCATTGATGCTTCATCAGCATGTTTCCACTGCACACACACACACACACACACACACACACACACACACACACACACACACACACACACACACACACACAGTTATCTCTTCACATGTCTTTCCAACATACAGACTGCATGAATTATTCAGCTTTGCTCAGGCACACTCGGGCCTTCAGGGGCCGCCAAGAGTGTGTGTGTGTGTGTGTGTGTGTGTGTGTGTGTGTGTGTGTGTGTGTGTGTGTGTGTGTGTAAGGCCAGTGGTTGCTGGTTAATGTTCACTAACGGGGTCGTGACCCACTGAAAGCTCGGCGTGACCCCACGTCTCAGAGAACAGAGACACGAGAAACAGAACAGAGCAGCATCTGAACGCAGCAAAGCCGTGTCGATGAGCACATGACGGGCCGTAACCGCGACAAAATGCCATTTTAGTCAGAGAATTATATTTTAAGAGGTTGTTCTAAGATAAGACATCAGTCTTCAGTATTAGAGGTGTGGTTTCGGGTTTCGTGAAGCAGCTTGTGTGTTTAGAGTCAGTTTGATCTGATGTGCTGAATTTCGCAGAATGAGACGCAAATGACCAAACGCACACTGCTGAATGAATCAGAGGAGAAAATGAGAAGTGTGTGAAGACTCAGAGTCAGAAAACAGGACTTCCTCTTTCATGCACGCACACTCACACACCATGTCTGGATTCTGAAGACTCACCGGAGGGCCTGCGCAGGTGTCTGTGCTGCTGCCCGTCTGAGGTAGGTGAGGGTGGAGGTGAACAGGGCGCGGCCGGAGGGCAGGGCGTCTGGCAGCGCAGGTGCGCCAGGGTCGGAGGGGATCCCTGGTAATGTCGCGTGGCGCTCAAGAGGTCGTTGAGGATCTGGAGGATGGTGGTGATGTCACGGCGAGGACGCCCGCTGCCGTCCTGACAGTTTGGGTGTAAAGTACCTGTGGAGCGAGAGGTCAAGATAAGGTGATTATCAGTAATTAAAACTAACCATAAAAAATATTCTCACACTCATACATACTCACCCTCGCATACTCACCCTCACACACTCACGCACTCACCCTCGCGCACTCACCCTCGACGGGCCGTAACCGCGACAAAATGCCATTTTAGTCAGAGAATTATATTTTAAGAGGTTGTTCTAAGATAAGACATCAGTCTTCAGTATTAGAGGTGTGGTTTCGGGTTTCGTGAAGCAGCTTGTGTGTTTAGAGTCAGTTTGATCTGATGTGCTGAATTTCGCAGAATGAGACGCAAATGACCAAACACACACTGCTGAATGAATCAGAGGACAAAATGAGAAGTGTGTGAAGACTCACCCTCGCGCACTCACCCTCGCATACTCACCCTCGCATACTCACACACTCACACACACTCACCCTCGCACACTCACCCTCGCATACTCACACACTCACGTACACTCATACTCACACACTCACACACACTCATACTCACACACTCACGTACACTCACCCTCGCGTACTCACCCTCGCGTACTCTCACCCTCGCGTACTCACCCTCGCGTACTCACCCTCGCGTACTCACCCTCGCGTACTCACACACTCGCGTACTCTCACCCTCGCGTACTCTCACCCTCGCGTACTCTCACCCTCGCGTACTCACACACTCGCGTACTCACCCTCGCGTACTCACACCCTCGCGTACTCTCACCCTCGCGTACACTCACCCTCGCGTACTCTCACCCTCGCGTACTCTCACCCTCGCGTACTCACCCTCGCGTACTCACCCTCGCGTACTCACACACTCGCGTACTCTCACCCTCGCGTACTCTCACCCTCGCGTACTCACCCTCGCGTACTCTCACCCTCGCGTACTCTCACCCTCGCGTACTCTCACCCTCGCGTACTCTCACCCTCGCGTACTCTCACCCTCGCGTACTCTCACCCTCGCGTACTCTCACCCTCGCGTACACTCACCCTCGCGTACTCTCACCCTCGCGTACTCTCACCCTCGCGTACTCACCCTCGCGTACTCACCCTCGCGTACTCACCCTCGCGAACTCACACACTCGCGTACTCTCACCCTCGCGTACTCTCACCCTCGCGTACTCTCACCCTCGCGTACTCTCACCCTCGCGTACTCTCACCCTCGCGTACTCTCACCCTCGCGTACTCACCCTCGCGTACACTCACACTCGCGTACTCTCACCCTCGCGTACTCTCACCCTCGCGTACTCACCCTCGCGTACTCTCACCCTCGCGTACTCTCACCCTCGCGTACTCTCACCCTCGCGTACTCTCACCCTCGCGTACTCTCACCCTCGCGTACTCTCACCCTCGCGTACTCTCACCCTCGCGTACTCTCACCCTCGCGTACACTCACCCTCGCGTACTCTCACCCTCGCGTACTCTCACCCTCGCGTACTCACCCTCGCGTACACTCACCCTCGCGTACACTCACCCTCGCGTACTCACCCTCGCGTACTCTCACCCTCGCGTACTCTCACCCTCGCGTACTCTCACCCTCGCGTACTCTCACCCTCGCGTACTCTCACCCTCGCGTACACTCACCCTCGCGTACACTCACCCTCGCGTACACTCACCCTCGCGTACTCACCCTCGCGTACTCACCCTCGCGTACTCACCCTCGCGTACACTCACCCTCGCGTACACTCACCCTCGCGTACACTCACCCTCGCGTACACTCACCCTCGCGTACACTCACCCTCGCGTACACTCACCCTCGCGTACTCTCACCCTCGCGTACACTCACCCTCGCGTACTCTCACCCTCGCGTACTCTCACCCTCGCGTACTCTCACCCTCGCGTACTCTCACCCTCGCGTACTCTCACCCTCGCGTACTCTCACCCTCGCGTACTCTCACCCTCGCGTACTCTCACCCTCGCGTACTCTCACCCTCGCGTACTCTCACCCTCGCGTACTCTCACCCTCGCGTACTCTCACCCTCGCGTACTCTCACCCTCGCGTACTCTCACCCTCGCGTACTCTCACCCTCGCGTACTCTCACCCTCGCGTGCTCTCACCCTCGCGTACTCTCACCCTCGCGGACTCTCACCCTCGCGTACTCTCACCCTCGCGTACTCTCACCCTCGCTTACTCACCCTCGCGTACTCTCACCCTCGCGTACTCTCACCCTCGCGTACTCTCACCCTCGCGTACTCTCACCCTCGCGTACTCTCACCCTCGCGTACTCTCACCCTCGCGTACTCTCACCCTCGCGTACTCTCACCCTCGCGTACTCTCACCCTCGCGTACCCTCGCGTACTCACCCTCGCGCGTACTCACCCTCGCGTGCGTACCCTCGCGCGTACTCACCCTCGCGTGCGTACCCTCGCGCGTACTCACCCTCGCGCACACTCACCCTCGCGCACTCTCACCCTCGCGCACTCTCACCCTCGCGCACTCTCACCCTCGCGCACTCTCACCCTCGCGCACTCTCACCCTCGCGCACTCTCACCGTATCGCTGTCTCACCCTCGCGCAGTCTCACCCTCGCGCACTCTCACCCTCGCGCACTCTCACCCTCGCGCACTCTCACCCTCGCGCACTCTCACCCTCGCGCACTCTCACCCTCGCGCACTCTCACCCTCGCGCACTCTCACCCTCGCGCACTCTCACCCTCGCGCACTCTCACGGTCGCGCACTCTCACCCTCTCGCACTCTCACCCTCGCGCACTCTCACCCTCGCGCACTCTCACCCTCGCGCACTCTCACCCTCGCGCACTCTCACCCTCGCGCACTCTCACCCTCGCGCACTCTCACCCTCGCGCACTCTCACCCTCGCGCACTCTCACCCTCGCGCACTCTCACCCTCGCGCACTCTCACCCTCGCGTACTCTCACCCTCGCGTACTCACCCTCGCGTACTCTCACCCTCGCGTACTCTCACCCTCGCGTACACTCACCCTCGCGTACTCTCACCCTCGCGTACTCTCACCCTCGCGTACTCTCACCCTCGCGTACTCTCACCCTCGCGTACTCACCCTCGCGTACTCTCACCCTCGCGTACTCTCACCCTCGCGTACTCTCACCCTCGCGTACTCTCACCCTCGCGTACTCTCACCCTCGCGTACTCTCACCCTCGCGAACTCACCCTCGCGTACACTCACCCTCGCGTACACTCACCCTCGCGTACACTCACCCTCGCGTACTCTCACCCTCGCGCACTCACCCTCGCGCACTCACCCTCGCGCACTCACCCTCGCGCACTCACCCTCGCGCACTCACCCTCGCGCACTCACATACACACACACACGTACACACACGTACACACACGTACACACACGTACACACACGTACACACACACACACACACACACACACACACACACACACACACACACACACACACACACACACACACACACACACACACACACACACATAATGAAGAGATGCATTACCTGAGAAGGTCCCTGAGAAAACTCCAGGCGCGTGGTTGACGAGGCTCTCGATGACAGCGCCTGGTTTGCATCGCTGTCTGGGGCTCTGACTGCTGCCTTCAGCCTAACACACACACACACACACACATATCAGAAAACTGTGAATACAGCTGAGCTGCCTACAGTGAACATACAGGATCTGGTCTGGATTGTAGTTTCATATTTTATTAATTTTGCAACATTTACACTGTAATTACTGTATAAATGTCAGTCTCCTACACAGTTGACGTTGTAAACAGTGAAGGCTTCGGTGTTCTACATCAGAATGGCGACTCATTATTGGCCGGCTCCAGCGTCAGCATCACACACATGTGTTGTGCTGATCACATGATCAGCACCAGCCAATACTGAGCCGCCATTCTGATGTAGAACACAGAAGCCTTCACTGTGTTTACAACGTCAACTGTAGCAGAATGATAGGGAAGTGAAGAGATTGTTGAATAAAGTCGTTATTTTTGTTTTGTTTTTGCACACAAAAAGTATTCTTGTCGCTTCATAACATTAAGTTTGAACCACTGCAGTCACAAGACTAACCCTTTAAGATGAAAGACTGAAGCAGCTCTACCTGAAATCGGGGCGGGGCCGGGCCGGGAATTTGACCACAGTGGGCGTGACTAACAGGTGGTGAGGGAGGGGCGGGGCCTGTGGAGTGTTGTGTGTCTGGTTGGTGGATGTGGTTGGTGCCCGCAGGACCCCTGGAGACGGACGGCTGCCCTACAGACTGCTGAGCCGCCAGCTGGAGCTGCACAAACATCATGTGATCGCCCACACGCAGGGCAAGGGTCAGTGGGGACCGCCCTGACAGGAAGTCACTGACCTGGACACAAAATGAGATGATAAAGACGTTAAGGAAACTCGCATGTTTAGTTAGTTAAAACATTAACAGCTCATTTATTGAACGTGTCATCTTCTGACTCCAATCACAACCGTACAACGACCAGCACTGACTGACACCATCACTGCAAAACTTTAGAAGAACGACATCATGATATTAATTATACCATAAACCAGACAATAATGAGATCACAACTGAAACAGAGAGAGAAAGAGAACTGTTTCCATATTCCCAAAATTTTGTATTCAATATTATACCAATGGTTTGCTTCACCTTTGTGAAACTGCAAATGCATATATATATATATATATATATATATATGTGTGTGTGTGTGTGAATGAAAGAATGAATATATGAATAAATAAATGAATAATAAAGTGAATAAATAAATAAAATAACAGAAAAATAAATAAATAAATAAATACAAATAAATTAACAAATGAATTAAATAAATAAATGAATAACTTAATTAAATAATTACATAAATAAACAACAACTGATTGTATAAATAATAATAAAACAATAATTAAATAACAATGAATAAATAAATGAATAAAAATAATGGAAAAATTAAACTAAATAAACAAAAAATTAATAAATGAATTATTATTAAAAAAAACAAACAATGGATGACTTAGTAAATAAATAAAATACATGAAAAAATAAACAATTGATTGAATAAATAAATGAATAAAAATAAATAAAATAAATGAAAATAAATAAATAAATAAATAAATGAATAAATAAAAAAATGAATGACTGAATATATAAAAGAATAAATAAATAACTGAATGAACAAATAAATTAATAAATTAAAAAATAATGGAAAAATAAATAAAAATTAATAAATAAATAAATAAATAAAGTAAGTAAGTAAATAACCAAATGAATAAATAAATAACTGGAAAAAAATAAGAAATACATAAAAATGAATAAATTAATAAATGAATGAATGACTAAATAAATAAATATCTCAGTGTGTGACAGTATCAGTACAGTACTACTAAAACTAAACTAGATAAACCACCAGCAGTCTGAGCTTCATTCAGATATCTACAGCGCTGAGGTTTCACATGCGTCGCCCAAACCACAAACCCAGAATGGTGAGCGTCTCCTGCGGAGCCTTTCCTGCAGTTTCAGAGACCCGTGGAGAATTCACTCGCCTTCAGATGAGGTGACGGTACAGGCGAGGGAAGCCTGAATGAGTAACAATCTCCTCCACTAATGTCACTCATCTCACTGCCCTTCAACTACTCCTCATTTAAATAATTTATGCACGGAATAAAGAGGCGGGGCCTGCTTGAGTTAGTTAGTAGTGTGTTGAAACTGGCAGCTATGATAAGGGACGGGACATTTCCCAAACACCAATCACAACACACCGCTCAAGCCGACCAATCAGAGCACACTGTGCTTTTCAGAAGGAGGGGCTTCATAGAGACAGGAACTAAACAGAGCGATACTGACAGACTGGGAAGAGAGGAGCTGCAACAATGGAGAATATGAGGAAAATAATCAACCTCAAGAGCATAACAGGTCCCCTTTAAAGGTTGCGTGTGTTGGGCTCAGTAACTGGAGTGGGCATGTGACCTTCCTTTGGCGTGACGGCTTCAGTCTCAGATATCAGTCACTGGTGTGGGTGAAGAAGCAGCAGAGCAGTCTTGGAAACTCACAACTTTTTGTTGGGTGCCTCCGGTGCGTTCGCAATTCTCAGAAATTGTGGGTTGGTACTTTGTAACGCAGTCTGATGCATCACGACAAAAATCTAAATATTCTTAAATCAAGATACATTTACTGAAGAAGCAACATGACTGAAGATATTAAGACTTGCATCAAAATGAGTTTGATTAAAGCAAGAACAAATATCTGCCAATGGAATAAACTTGCATACAAAAAAACAATATTTTGACTTCATATCTTCAGTCAATGTATCTTGATTTAGGATTTTTTTTTAGATATTTGTACAAAAATACTGAGGAAGAAATAAGTCAAACTGCATTGAGAAATGTTAACAAATGAGACCTTACTGTAAAGTGTTACCAATGCAATATAATGATGCATAGTTAAATGACCATCTTTTATCTTTTAAAAAGAAATGGCCCATATTTTTTAAAGTTTGACTATCACCACTTGACGTAAGAAGTGCTGCTAAAGGCGTTTTGTGACATTAATCCGGACATTCACAGATTTACACAATGACTGCGCACTGCAGGACGTTTGGAAATCAGTGAGTTAGGAGGAAACACCCAAGCAACTCCGTATTACAAGAAGCTCCGAGTGTGGCAATACGACACTGGTTTAAAGCGGTTTACATAACACCAGACCGGCTGGTATGCAGATGGGAGTGCGATACGAGCGCAGAGAGGCGGAGACGAACTCAAAACACACTCCTGACTCACAGGAACTCCTGCACGAGGGGGAAAACGAGTCAAATGGCAGAGAGAGATGAAGCAGCGCTCGAGGCTCGAGTGTGTTTGTGTCCCAGTCAGACCGAGAAAGAGCAAACGACAAAACTTTCTTCTCAGAAAATACTCAAGATCACTGCAGATTAGTTCTGATTTCATTTAAAGAGCAACTATTATATTCCTGATAATTTAGTCTCCTCCATGTCATCCAAGATGTTCATGTCTTTCTTTCTTCAGTCGAAAAGAAATTTAAGAGATTTTTCTCCATATAGTGGACTTCACTGGGGTTCAACGGGTTGAAATGTCAGTTTCAAAAAGCTCTACATGATCCCAGACGAGGAATAAGAGTCTCAGCTAGAGAATCCATCAGACATTTACTAAAAAAAATAAACATTATATACGTTTTAAGCACAAATGCTCGTCTTGCACTGCTCTGTGATGCTCCACGCATGACGTAATCATGTTGGAAAGGTCACGCGTGACATAGGAGGAAGTACCGATCTAGTGTCTACAAAGCAAAAGTTTTTCACCCTTCCACTGTACTTCTGCCTACGTCACGCGTGACCTTTCCAACATGATAACGTCATGCGTGGAGCATCACAGAGCAGTGCAAGACGAGCATTTGTGCTTAAAACGTATATAATGTTTATTTTTTTTAGTAAATGTCTGATGGATTCTCTAGCTGAGACTCTTATTCCTCGTCTGGGATCATGTAGAGCTTTTTGAAACTGACATTTCAACCCGTTGAACCCCAGTGAAGTCCACTATATGGAGAAAAATCTCTTAAATTTCTTTTCGACTGAAGAAAGAAAGACATGAACATCTTGGATGACATGGAGGAGACTAAATCATCAGGAAATTTGAATTCTGAACTAATCCTTTAATATCTTCAGTCATGTTTAGATATTTGTGCTGGAAAACTAGACAGTGTGAGGCTGTGAAACACAGAATTCCTGTAGTGTGAGTGTATGTGATGTGAATGAATGAATCGCTCACGATCATCAGCAGCGTCTCTCGGGAACGAGCGAGTCACGACACTGAGTCACTGACCACTTCAATCACAAAGACAGGCAGCAAATGAGAGGCTGGAGAGATCACGATCACAATCACGATCATGCAAAACGGCTTCAGCGTGTTTAAAACACATCTCCATCTCTCGACAGCAGACACACACACTCACATGACGCCCATTAAAGTCAACAGAAATCATGTTTTTAAATATTTACACTGCTTCTTCCTGCTCTTATTATGCAGATTAAATCTTCAAGCACCTGCCATACACTCGGTTATGTTTTCAGGTTGATTATTCTCCTCATATTCTCCATTGTTGCAGCTCCTCTCTTCCCAGTCTGTCAGTAACGCTCTGTTTAGTTCCTGTCTCTCCTTCTGAAAAGCACATTGTGCCCTGATTGGTCGGCTGGAGCGTGTTTTTTGGGAAATGTCCCGCCCCTTATCGTATCAGAACATCCTAATTGAACTGGAAATACATTATGGAGGCAAAATGGGTTTAAAAATAGTATTTAAAAATTCAGATGGCCTCTGGTTTATTCCCGAAACAACGAAAAAACCCTTAAATCACACGGTTGGGACGGTCAGTAAACATATTCTTTATCTGTACTGATTGCTGCACATCCTGGCATCTGAGGTTAATTAACATCGAGCTTCAGAGATCAATGGAAGGGTTGAGCATCTTCTGTTGTTCTGCGATCTGTCTGAAGTGAATGGCTCGCATTAGGAAGACGCGCCTGCAGCTCTATTGATCCGCTCCTCACTGCACTACGCTATTAAGAGCGAATGATTTCCAATGATGCTGAATGGAAAGGCCAGAGATTCCCCTGACAGGAAGACGAGAGCAAGACGATGCAGGAGAGAGAAATAACAATGAGTGATAAACAGACCTGCAGAGACGCAGAACTACACTGCAAAAAATGATGTTCTTCCTCAGTGTTTCTGTCTTGTTTTCCAGCACAAATATCTAAACATTCTTAAATCAAGATACATTTACTGGAGAAGAGAAATGACTGAAGATATTAAGACTTGTTCTGCCAATGGAGTCTGCTAATTCAAAGGGAAATCAATATTATTTTTCTGACCCCATTGGTAGATATTTGATCTTTTTGTAAAAAGGTGGTTAATTATGATTTTACTTTTTTAAAATTTAACTTTAGTTAGTGTGTAATGTTGCCGTTTGATCATAAACAACTTCTGCAAAGTTACGATGCTCAAAGATCAATGCAAAGGAGATATTTTCTTTTACAGAAATCACCTTTTAAACAGCTGGTAGGAACTACAACGAGCTTAGTGACATCACAAACCCTAAAATCTACATAAACCCCGCCCCCGAGAACACACAACAAAGGGCTGCTTTAGAGAAGAGGAAGAGTTGTTTTTGTAAATGCCGTCATTTTACGCCGGACTGCTTCACAAACGAGGGTCAATTCAACACAAAAGATGAACATGACGGCACATGCTAGTGGATGAGTTGAATCAACTCCACAGCAACTACATCAATTTATCCACTAACCATTCAGAAACGTCTAAAAGTTGTAACTTCTTCCTGAGTCTCTCCATCAGTTTGAACAATGTAAGGCTGAACACTTTCCTCATTTTGGCTGCGTGAGATTCTCCAGCTTTGTTGTTGTTGAGCTGTTAAAGCTCCGCCCTCTTCTGGAAAGCAGCAGCTCATTTGCATTTAAAGGGACACACACAAAAACGGCGTGTTTTCGCTCACACCCAAATAGGGGCGAATTTGACAAGCTATAATAAATGATCTGTGGGGGATTTTGAGCTGAAACTTCACACACACATTCTGGAGACACCAGAGACTGATATTACATCTTGAAAGGGGCGTTATAGGTCCGCTTTAATCATGCACTCATTTTACTAAATCTGCTTCATTCAGAAAATATCAGAGAGCGAGAGAGAGAGAGTCAACACTCTCAAACCTGCGTCACATCTGACAAAAATAAACTTCCCAAAGCACCACCTACACACACACACACACACACACACACACACACACACACACACACACACACATGTTTGTTTTTGTGAAATGTGGGGACATTCCATAGACATAATGGTTTTTATACTGTACAAACCGTATTTACTATCCCCCTACACTACCCCTAACCCTAAACCTAACCATCACAGGAAACTGTGCACACTTTTACTTTCTCACAAAAACTCATTCTGTGTGATTTATAAGCCTTTTGAAAAGTGGGGACATGCTGAATGTCCTCATATTTCACCTTTTTTTTGTAATACCCATGTCATACCCATGTCATTATACACATTTGTGTCCTGATATTTCACAAAAACAAGTACACACTCACACACACACACACACACACACACTCATACATACACAACAAAACAGTATGTAGACAACAGAATCTGTCGTAGGTTCAGTCGAGGGCTGTTCTAACTCGCTTCACAGGAGGATTTCCAGGTTAAAAATACCTACAGCTTCAACAACCACATCTTACAGCAGATAACGGCACTCGCTCACAACACTGCATCTACTGCACAGACGCACACATGCACGCTTGAGTCACACACACTGCAAAAAACTCTGTTCTTCCTCAGTATTTTTGTCTTGTTTTCCAGCACAAATAACTAAACATTCTTAAATCAAGAAGAGAAATGACTTAATGTCTTGCAGTAAATGTATCTTGATTTAAGAATGTTTAGATATTTGTGCAAAAATACTGAGGAAGAAAATCATGGCAAAGGCATTTACTTAAAGCCTTTATGTATAATAAATTATATACTTTATTATAATGCACTATATAATTTCATTTCATTGCATTATAAAATTTGCAGAATTCTTTTAAGACCTGAATTTGGTTGTTTGTAGTGTGTTTTAATGCATTATACTTTCTAAAGGTGTAAGAATTAATAGAGAAGTTTTATAGTTGTGCTTACAGTTATTCATTAGACCAATATAAGGTGCATCACAAGGCATAATTAATGCATTAAAAATACTTTATAATGCATTATGTTTAAAGGCTTCAAGTAAAATGTTCCTGATAGAGGTAAATAGTGACACAGACTGCTGAGAGAGGTTATAATAAGAGTTCAACATGAGTCTGTTCTAGGAAATCATTTATCATACTTGAGTGTTTCTCTCCAAGTCTAACCACACACACACACACACACACACACACACACACACACACACACACACACACACACACACACACACACACACACACACACACAGGCTGAACTGACATCAAACAGCTCTGCATAGCCAAAATGACGCACAGACCCACTGATGGGGCGGAGCACACACACACACACTTATATACACATATACGCACATGTGGTTTCACAGATGCATCTGCTACACGGAAGATTCTTAAAAACTTTCAAATGTTAATGATCTGTTAAACATAAAATGTTATGAAGACAATCTCATATTGGAGTTCTGTGAAACACGCGCGACCAGCTGTGAGATTTGCATACATGCAAATACAGCAAAACACAGAACAACATTCATGAAGAGCAGCAGCCCGTTGAGAATCCATCCTGCAGTTTACCGCTTGTTCTCAATGAGCATGAGTGTATTTGTATACAAGCGTGGGCGTATTTCACTAGTTATATTCAGCTGCTGGTGGGAAATGCAAACTCATTAGAATAGTCATTGTGTGAGTTCTTGTGAATGAGTGTGTGCTGGTAGAAGAGGAAGTGTGCGACCGCAGCGAGAGCTTCACCTGCGCATCTGTGAGACTCTCCAGAGCCTGCAGGACCGACTGCTCCGACCGACACGACTGCGACTGTAAACACACAACAACAACAACAGCAACATCACAAACCGAGCAGGTCTTCAGGGCTCCAAAAGAGTTTACTTTACACTTTAGTTTACAATGAACTGATGCTGCTGAACTGAATCAAGCTGAATAAATGACACTATATACATTGAAATTGATTCATAATTGATGATTTCCAAAATCAACATTTATTGAACTGAATTGAATTGAAACTGAATTGAATCGAGCTGGAAAAAATGACACTATTTAAATTGAAATTGATTCATAATTGATGATTTCCAAAATCAACATTTATTGAACTGAATTGAATTGAAACTGAAATGAATCGAGCTGGAAAAAATGACACTATTTAAATTGAAATTGATTCATAATTGATGAAATTATGAATATCAACATTTATTGAACTGAATTGAATCAACATTGAACAGAATTGAGCTGAATAAATGACACTATATAAATTGAAATTGATTCATAATTGATGAAATTTCCAAAATCAACATTTATTGAACTGAATTGAATCAACATTGAACAGAATTTAGCTGAATAAATGACACTAGTTAAATTGATTCATAATTGATGAAATTTCCAAAATCAACATTTATTGAACTGAATTGAATCAACATTGAACAGAATTTAGCTGAATAAATGACACTAGTTAAATTGATTCATAATTGATGAAATTTCCAAAATCAACATTTATTTAACTGAATTGAATTGAAACTGAAATGAATCAAGCTGAAAAAAATGACACTATTTAAATTGAAATTGATTCATAATTGATGAAATTTCCAAAATCAACATTTATTGAACTGAATTGAATCAACATTGAACAGAATTTAGCTGAATAAATGACACTAGTTAAATTGATTCATAATTGATGAAATTTCCAAAATCAACATTTATTGAACTGAATTGAATCAACATTGAACAGAATTTAGCTGAATAAATGACACTAGTTAAATTGATTCATAATTGATGAAATTTCCAAAATCAACATTTATTTAACTGAATTGAATTGAAACTGAAATGAATCAAGCTGGAAAAAAATGACACTATTTAAATTGAAATTGATTCATAATTGATGAAATTTCCAAAATCAACATTTATTGAACTGAATTGAATTGAAACTGAAATGAATCAAGCTGGAAAAAAATGACACTATTTAAATTGAAATTGATTCATAATTGATGAAATTTGCAGCATAAAGTTATTGAACTGAACTGAATCAACATTAAACTGAACTGATCTAAATTACACTACTGAAACTGAATTTGAGTCGTATAGTTGATGAAATTTGCAACATCAACAGGTATTGAACTGAACTGAATCAATGTTAAACCGAATCAGGCTGAATAAATGACACTATTGAAATAAAATTTGATTCATAATTGATGAAATTTCCAACATCAACAGTTATTGAACTGAACGGATTCAACAATGAACAGAATCGAGCTGAATAAATGGAAATAGTGAAATTGATTCATAATTGATAAAATTTCCAAAATCAACAGTTACTGAACTGAATTGAATCAAAATCAAAATAAATTGAGCTGAAAAATCACACTATTTAAAATGAATTTGATTCATAATTGATGAAATTTGCAACATTCAACAGTTATTGAACTGAATTGAATCAACACTGAATAGAATCGAGCTGAAAAATCACACTATTTAAATTGAAATTGAATAATAACTGATGAAACTTCTAACATCAACAGTTATTGAAATTAACCGAATCAACATTAAACTGAATTGATCTGATTGAAAATGAATTTGATTCATAATCGATGAAATTTCCAACATCAACAGAATTGAACTCAATTAAATCAACACTGAATATGAATTAAGCTGAATAATGACACTAATAAAGCTGATCACAGCTGAATTAAACTCATTTCAACACTGATGAACTTTACACTAATTGAACTGAACTGAATTGATCTGAATAATGCCTCTATTGTGTTCTGTAGAGCTGCTTTACAGTTGAATCTTCTCATATTTGATGAAGTTTGCATCTCTGAGTCGGTTTATTACTGTAAAGGCGCTGTAGAAATAAAGCTGACTCGACTTCACAGTTTGCGATTCCAAAGTCTATTTTAGTATCAGGAGGTCTTTAAATATGAAAA
The DNA here is from genome assembly GCF_024489055.1 of Chanodichthys erythropterus. Lineage (NCBI taxonomy): Eukaryota > Metazoa > Chordata > Actinopteri > Cypriniformes > Xenocyprididae > Chanodichthys > Chanodichthys erythropterus. The sequence goes on from NC_090236.1 coordinate 14,246,036, forward strand.
TGCTATAAAAGAGTGTCATTTATGAGGAGGAGGAGGAGGAGGAGTTATTTACCATCAGTCCGGCTTCAACGGTGGGCATCAGCGTCAGTCTGCTTCCGTCAACCACACCGAAATCCAGCAGTTTTCCTGAGCTTAACCTCCTGGAGACGGAAAACACAATCACTGATATTTCCCATCATGCACCTGACAGACGCATCAGGACATTATTTTCCTGTTTATAACCGTGAAGCTGCTTTGAAACAATCTGTACTGCATGAAGCCACTTGAAATGATCAATGCTAATTTAAGAAGAATCAATCCACATGATTCTGTCAGAATCTGGAATCAATCCTACAGGATCCACACTGGAATACTTACAGGATTCCAGCATAATAACACAAGTTATTTTAGTTCTTTTAGTTCCCAAAAATGCCATAGGAATCTTAATTGATCTGATTGTTCCTCAAGGGCGTGAGGTTTGAAGTGTTTTATCAGAGTTCTTGTGAAAATTTGTTTTGCAAAATGCATTTCTGTGGCAAACCACACATGCAAAGTTGATTACTGCAATGAATTAATACGTAACATAATTCCTTATTTGCATAGAATGCACTGATATGAAGGATTTTTATATTATACTTAAGCATCTTGAAGCTTTTCGCTTTGACAGAAGCTTTTTCCTTCTATTGGAAATGTTTATTATCTGCTCGTTTTATCAGACTCTTAATGAGTCATGTCATATTTTGGGATATCTGAAAGCCAGGTCTTTCCTGATATCAATCATCATTAGAAGGGAACACATTTTACACAAAAGTATCTTCTTGATCAATTATTCATGAAGGTCCTTCCTTATAAAGACGAGGCTCTTTAGATGATTGATGTTTTATGGTGGTGAATTTCTTTAGTAATCACATGAGTTGCACAATTTATCATCGGCTTCGCTCAAATCTTATCACACTTTTGGTGCGTGCTCATGATTCACTCATGCAAAATGAAATAAACGCGCTTCAGTCATGCTGCGAGAACCCATTAAAGCTCTGAGCGCGTGGAATATATCATTCAATAACAACATGGTTTAAATATCAGGGGTTGCACTTGCTAGTATTTAGCTTTCCCATCCCAAACTACGCCCCTGTTATAAGGCTACTTGATCCCGTTAGGAACTGATTCCAAATCAAGACTAGGGATGAGATGAGCGGCGCGTCCCGGACTCACGCGTCTCGGTGCAGCAGCAGCAGTCGGTCTTTGGGAACCCGGAGTCTCTCCGCCAGTCTCCTCTTCAGCCCGTCCACGGTCTCCTCCAGGGGAACGGACAGCTCAAAGCGGGTTCCTGTCGTGGAGTTGATCGATACCTTCATGGATGTGTCGCTGTGGAGGAGTTCCGGACACCGGGACCTGCTGCAGCTCCGCGCCTCGGTGTTCCGCTCCATCCGATAATCCCGTAAAAAGCGTAAAATTCCTTCCACGTCGGTGCTTCTGTGTTTTCGGGATGTCTCCGTGTCCAAAGTCTCGCGCTGCAACAGTAACACGCGAAAAAAAGATGCGAAAAAAGTCAATATCAACAGGCCATCAGGATCCAGATATTTATAAGGGGAAAAGTGCCTGGTGTTCCGCTCGTAGCGCAGCTCTTTACTCGATAAGCCTAAGCCGATTGCTCGGTCTGCGGTGTGTGCACAGAGACGCTGCTGCTGCTGCTACATTTGTTGCGACTCCGCAGCTGACAGATCCCGCCCACCGCCGCAAACAACCAATAGCGTAAGCGCATACGCTTCCCTTATACGTGCCAGCCAATCGGCTGTCCGCTCGTAACGCCCACATGTACGCAGCGCTCCGCCCACCCACCCTCTCCTATGCGATGATGACCAATCAGAGTGTCAGCGCAGCGATCATTCATAACAGTGAAACATTTCATTAATTCAAACATGCTCTTATTCCTGGATAGTAATTGGACTGGATTGGACACTGTAATTGATAACATGATAAAAATTATCACCTCCTTTTAGGGACACACACACACATATACAGTACAGTCCAAAAGTTTGGAACCACTAAGATTTTTAATGTTTTTAAAAGAAGTTTCGTCTGCTCACCAAGGCTACATTTATTTAATTAAAAATACAGTAAAAACAGTAATATTGTGAAATATTATTACAATTTAAAATAACTGTGTACTATTTCAATATATTTGACAAAGTAATTTATTCCTGTGATCAAAGCTGAATTTTCAGCATCATTACTCCAGTCTTCAGTGTCACATGATCCTTCAGAAATCATTCTAATATGCTGATCTGCTGCTCAAGAAACATTTAATGTGTACAATTGTACAAAATATTTGTGTACAATATTTTTTTTCAGGATTATTTGATGAATAGAAAGTTCAAAAGAACAGTGTTTATCTGAAATCTAATCTTTTGTAACATTATAAATGTCTTTACTGCCACTTTTGATTGATTTAATGCATCCTTGCTGAATAAAAGTATTCATTTCTTTAATTTCTTTAAAAAAAAATAAAAATTCTTCCTGACCCCAAACTTTTGAACGGTAGTGTATAATGCTACAGAAGCTTTGTATTTCAGATAAATGCTGTTCTTTTGAACTTTCTATTCATCAAGGAATCCTGAAAAAAAAAAGTACACAACTGTTTTCAACATTGAAAATAATCATAAATGTTTATTGAGCAGCAAATCAGCATATTAGAATGATTTCTGAAGGATCATGTGACACTGAAGACTGGAGTAATTCAGCTTTGATCACAGGAATAAATTACTTTGTCAAATATATTTAAATAGTACACAGTTATTTTAAATTGTAATAATATTTCACAATATTACTGTTTTTACTGTATTTTTAATTAAATAAATGTAGCCTTGGTGAGCAGACGAAACTTCTTTTAAAAACATTTAAAATCTTAGTGGTTCCAAACTTTTGGACTGTACTGTATATATATATATATATATATATATATATATATATATATATATATATATATATATATATATATATATATATATATATATATATATATATATATATATATATATATATATTTTTTTTTTTTTTTCTTCACACTGTACCTGATACATATCAAAAAGAATCAATATTTATTCGAAGGTCTAGTGTCATGTTCAGGGTGAAAAGCAACGGTCCTCATACTGAGCCTTGTGGTACTCCACACTCCATACCTCTTCATTTACTGCTACAAACTGATAACAGTCAGATAAGTATGATCTGAACCATGCCAATGCAATTCCACTAATGCCAACATAATTTTATATATTCAGCAATATTATTGATCTGACTGTTCTGACGCTGCTGTGTGAGAACGAAACTGAGCTGGACGATGACATCATTTTTTGCAGAACTGCTTTATAGATGAAAGGAACTAATTAAATAATTGATGATCTTCACAACAGAACTGAATCAGCACTGAACTGACCTCAGCTGAAAAACTGCCAGAATAGATCATTTTCCTGTTTTGAAACAGTCTGTATTGTATAAATAAAGCTGACTCGACTTGAATGAAGATCAAGATTTAATTGAAAGCTTGTAAATCGCGAATTAATCATGTCCTAATGTTTACATTGCATTTGAACTGTACTGAATAGTTGACAAAAAGTATTACTATGAACACATGAATCCTTCCACTTGATCTGTAGAAACTGTGATCTGTCAAACAGGCCTGATGAGTTTATGTGTTTGACCGCATTATCAGCAGTTCTTATGTGATATTTGGACACAGTCAGCAAGAACATAATGAATCATCACATCCCATGATGCCCTGTTTACCCATCAAGTGTCACTCGTCTGCTGTACTATTTGTCAGGTGTGACTCAAGATCACTTCCTTCTTTTTCCAAGTGCTGCAGAGTTTAGGAATTTGCCAAAGTTATTCTTCACATCGGGTTCATATCTGTAGCGTGTCTGTTCAAGGTTACGGGAGGAGTTTGCTCAAAAACTCAAGCGCGCCGTGCCAAAACGGCTCCGAAAGGAATGTAGAACATTTGTGCAAGTGGAATTCCCAGCCCTGTTCCTGAAACAGAACATTCCGATAGCATGATGCGTGTTGTTTTATGATTGCTTTACAATCCATGCCGGGGTGTATTATGCAAAGGTTACAGTAACACGGGTTACTCACGGGTTAGTCAGAATGTGTGTAAAACACATTGTGATTGTTTTGATAATCCACAATACGGATCACTGACTGTCACTTTGAGGGTCACACGTTTCCTCACCGATCGCATCCGTCCCAGCTGATGTTCTCTGAACGTTCTGGCAAGGTTCTCTCAAAGTTAAGAACAAATGCTCTTCCAGTAACAAAATGTTAACACAAAAACACTATTTATACATCATTCATAGAAGGTGGTTTTTAACCTTTTTGTTCTTCTTTTTGTTTTTAGCTGGGATTTAAAGGAGCAGTTCACCAAAATAAAACTCGAGTCATTTCCTCACAGTCATGTCTTCTCAAACCTGTGTGCTGTTATCTGCTGAACACAATTCTTCACGCAACACATTAACAGGTTTGTGATCACAGCTGTCACGCTCCAGAAGAACTAAATGAGCCATATAGGCTCTGAAAAAAAGATTTTTTTTGAAGATTATTGGAGTTTTTTACAAGAAAATATTTCTACTTCAAAATCTGATGGTTAATTCAGTTGTCCCGTGTAACATTTTAGTGGAAACTGTGATACAATTATGAATATGAAGTTCAAGAGAACAGCATTTATTTGAAATAGAATCTTTTGTAATATTATAAAACTTTTTTTAATTCAATGTATTGCTTGCGGTTTCTTTGTAATTACTTGTGAAATTAGCAATTTCTGATTAAGAATAGTTTCAATGTAATCCTGCAGCATTTAAATTCATGACACTTTTATGGTGTTTTGTCTTTTTTGGAGCTCAACAGTCATAGTCAGAGATAAGCAAAATACCTAAAGACATCGAATGCATCTATAATCATCTTCATGTATAGACACGCTTAGAAAAAAAGGTTCTATATAGAACTCTAGGGTTCTTGACTCAATTTTAAAGAACATTTTATTCCAAAAAGGTTCTATATAGAACTCTTGGTTTCTTGACTCAATTTTAAAGAACACTTTATTCCAAAAATGTTCTATATAGAACTCTAGGGTTCTTGACTCAATTTTAAAGAACACTTTATTCCAAAAAGGTTCTATATAGAACTCTAGGGTTCTTGACTCAATTTTAAAGGACATTTTATTCCAAAAATGTTCTATATAGAACTCTAGGGTTCCTGACTCAATTTGAAAGGACATTTTATTCCAAAAAGGTTCTATATAGAACTCTAGGGTTCTTGACTCAATTTTAAAGAACACTTTATTCCAAAAAAGGTTCTATATAGAACTCTAGGGTTCTTGACTCAATTTTAAAGGACATTTTATTCCAAAAAGGTTCTATATAGAACTCTAGGGTTCTTGACTCAATTTTAAAGGACATTTTATTCCAAAAAGGTTCTATATGGAACTCTAGGGTTCCTGACTCAATTTTAAAGAATGCTTTATTCCAAAAAGGTTCTATATAGAGCTCTAGGGTTCTTGACTCAATTTTAAAGGACATTTTATTCCAAAAAAGGTTCTATATAGAACTCTAGGGTTCTTGACTCAATTTTAAAGAACACTTTATTCCAAAAAAGGTTCTATATAGAACTCTAGGGTTCTTGACTCAATTTTAAAGGACATTTTATTCCAAAAAGGTTCTATATAGAACTCTAGGGTTCTTGACTCAATTTTAAAGGACATTTTATTCCAAAAAGGTTCTATATAGAACTCTAGGGTTCTTGACTCAATTTTAAAGGACACTTTATTCCAAAAAAGGTTCTATATAGAACTCTAGGGTTCTTGACTCAATTTTAAAGGACATTTTATTCCAAAAAGGTTCTATATAGAACTCTAGGGTTTCTTGACTCAATTTTAAAGAACGCTTTATTCCAAAAAAGGTTCTATATTGAACTCTAGGGTTCTTGACTCAATTTTAAAGGACATTTTATTCCAAAAAGGTTCTATATAGAACTCTAGGGTTCTTGACTCAATTTTAAAGGACACTTTATTCCAAAAAAGGTTCTATATAGAACTCTAAGGTTCTTGATTCAATTTTAAAGAACGCTTTATTCCAAAAAAGGTTCTATATAGAACTCTAGGGTTCTTGACTCAATTTTAAAGGACATTTTATTCCAAAAAGGTTCTATATAGAACTCTAGGGTTCTTGACTCAATTTTAAAGGACATTTTATTCCAAAAAGGTTCTATATAGAACTCTAGGGTTCTTGACTCAATTTGAAAGGACATTTTATTCCAAAAAGGTTCTATATAGAACTCTAGGGTTCCTGACTCAATTTTAAAGGACATTTTATTCCAAAAAGGTTCTATATAGAACTGTAGGGTTCTTGACTCAATTTTAAAGGACACTTTATTCCAAAAAAGGTTCTATATAGAACTCTAGGGTTCCTGACTCAATTTTAAAGAACACTTTATTCCAAAAAGGTTCTATATAGAACTCTAGGGTTCCTGACTCAATTTTAAAGAACGCTTTATTCCAAAAAGGTTCTATATAGAACTCTAGGGTTCCTGACTCAATTTTAAAGAATGCTTTATTCCAAAAAGGTTCTATATAGAACTCTAGGGTTCCTGACTCAATTTTGAAGAACATTTTATTCCAAAAAGGTTCTATATAGAACTCTAGGGGTTCCTGACTCAATTTTAAGAAACGCTTTATTCCAAAAAGGTTCTTTATAGAACTCTAGGGTTCCTGACTCAATTTTAAAGGACATTTTATTCCAAAAAGGTTCTATATAGAACTCTAGGGTTCCTGACTCAATTTTAAAGAACGCTTTATTCCAAAAAGGTTCTATATAGAACTCTAGGGTTCTTGACTCAATTTTAAAGAACGCTTCATTCCAAAAAGGTTCTATATAGAACTCTAGGGTTCTTGACTCAATTTTAAAGAACGCTTCATTCCAAAAAGGTTCTATATAGAACTCTAGGGTTCTTGACTCAATTTTAAAGAACACTTTATTCCAAAAAGGTTCTATATAGAACTCTAGGGTTCTTGACTCAATTTTGAAGAATACTTTATTCCACAAAAGGTTCTATATAGAACTCTAGGGTTCTCGACTCAATTTTGAAGAACACTTTATTCCAAAAAGGTTCTATATAGAACTCTAGGGTTCTTGACTCAATTTTAAAGAACACTTTATTCCAAAAAGGTTCTATATAGAACTCTAGGGTTCTTGACTCAATTTTAAAGAACGCTTTATTCCAAAAAGGTTCTATATAGAACTCTAGGGTTCTTGACTCAATTTTGAAGAATACTTTATTCCACAAAAGGTTCTATATAGAACTCTAGGGTTCTCGACTCAATTTTGAAGAACACTTTATTCCACAAAAGGTTCTATATAGAACTCTAGGGTTCTCGACTCAATTTTAAAGAACGCTTCATTCCAAAAAGGTTCTATATAGAACTCTAGGGTTCTTGACTCAATTTTAAAGAACACTTTATTCCAAAAAGGTTCTATATAGAACTCTAGGGTTCTTGACTCAATTTTAAAGAACGCTTTATTCCAAAAAGGTTCTATATAGAACTCTAGGGTTCTTGACTCAATTTTGAAGAATACTTTATTCCACAAAAGGTTCTATATAGAACTCTAGGGTTCTCGACTCAATTTTGAAGAACACTTTATTCCAAAAAAGGTTCTATATAGAACTCTAGGGTTCTTGACTCAATTTTGAAGAACACTTTATTCCAAAAAAGGTTCTATATAGAACTCTAGGGTTCTTGACTCAATTTTAAAGAACGCTTTATTCCAAAAAGGTTCTATATAGAACTCTAGGGTTCTTGACTCAATTTTAAAGAACGCTTTATTCCAAAAAGGTTCTATATAGAACTCTAGGGTTCTTGACTCAATTTTGAAGAACACTTTATTCCACAAAAGGTTCTATATAGAACTCTAGGGCTCTTGACTCAATTTTAAAGGACATTTTATTCCAAAATGGTTCTATATAGAACTCTAGGGTTCCTGACTCAATTTTAAAGGACATTTTATTCCAAAAAGGTTCTATATAGAACTCTAGGGTTCCTGACTCAATTTTAAGGAACACTTTATTCCAACATAAAATAAAAAAAGTTTCTATATACAACTCTAGGGTTCTTGACTCAATTTTGAAGAACACTTTATTCCAAAAAGGTTCTATTTACGGAGAAATGTCTTAAATGACTCCATAATACTTTCATGTTTAATAGGTTATTTCCTTTTCTTTCTAGTGATAAAGTATTTTTACGAGCTGTTTGGTTCATACAATGTAACCAAAATAAAAATATTATTAATTAACACTAAATCCAGAAAATGATCCCATGGTGAGAAGCCCTAAAAGGTTCTATACATGAAGTGTCTGACGGAACCCTTTAAGCTTCAATACAGAACCATATATATTATATTATATATTCCATATATTTTCTTCTAAGAGTGAACTGTGATTCAGCTCAGAGAATTGATGCTGAAGATGGAGACAGATCAGAAAATCAGGCCTGTGATTCTTTCACAGACAGTATTAATACAGCATCACTGTGCTTGCAGGTGCTGCACTATTGTAATGCAATCACTGCCGGAGAAGGTCAGTGTGTGTGTGTGTGTGTGTTTGGCAGGATTCTGTGGAGGAGTTTGCCAGAGCCGTGACGTCAGAGAGCAGTTCAGCAGAGACATGCCACTGTATTCCCTATCGCAGGATTAAAATAGCGCTGCGCCTCCCCTTCTCTTCCTGCGTCACTCTATTCCCGGCCCACATCCACCTCCTCATCGCTCCCACATGGCTTTCTGTCCAGCTTTCCTCACGTGTTTCTCCCTGATATTTGACAACAAACTCTCAGTTCTGCTCATAATGCATCTCATATCTCTCTGCAAACACAAATAGTGCCCCAGTTTGGTTATTTTAACATCTAAATATCCTTAATTCAAGATACATTTACTGGAGAAGCAATCATAAATGTTTCTTTCTGCTATGATTATTATTAATGTTGAAAACATCTTCATATTTTTGTAGAAACCGTGACCTATTTTATTTTTTCAGGATTCTTTGAAGAATAAAAAAGTTCAAAAGCATTTATTTGAGAATCTTTTGTAACATTATAAATGTCTTTACTGTCACTTCTGATCAGTTTAATGCGCTCGTACTGAAGCTCGCAGGAGCCGCTGGTCAAAGGTCAGTTTTGCAGCAGCTGCACATACAGCCGTTTTTGACGCTCCACCTGATAACTTTCACTTCCTGTTTGCTCTTTGATTTCTGTGACTTGAGCAAACCCAGATGAGAACAACTGCAGGTTGTGGACCGAAAGATGCTGTTCGGTGCCGGGCTTCTGCAGATGCATTCCTCTCTTACTAAATGAAGTGAAACACAATGAAACATTAAGTTGTTTTCATTGTTGCACTGTGTCAAATGATTTCATTAGCACAGGAAGTTGACAGGAAGCCGCTTCAGCCCACGGTTATGATGACTTCCAGTAATCAGTGTGCGTCGCACATCTGATAGAGCGCTGACTGATGAGGGTGCGTCTCTTGAACTCGAGGGTCACTGACTGTCTGGAGTCCCCGGAGCCACCAGTGACGTGGGATATTTCAAGCATATGCGTATGCATGCATATTTCAGATTTAAGGAGGAACTTTTATGCCAGTCTTGATCTAGTGTTTGGGCTTTTCTCAGCCACAGGTTTTGCTATGTTTCACCTGAAACTGGCTTTGCAAAAAAAGAGGGCAAGGATTGAAAAAAAGCGCCACCATCAAACCAGAGGTGAAAAATTAACAGGGGCAAAAATGCTACCATAATGAATAAAAATGCTTCCAAAAATCAAGATATGTTTGAAAAAAGTGTCTCTGTATTATCGTTTTTAATATTTATAAGAAATATCACATGAGCACAAGAGCTGTTTTCCTGAATATTAGCACGTTTGCAAATGTAATATTGGTTTTATACAACAATTCAATAAACAAATTTTAGACACAATATTGTCTGGTTTTCCTCTGTTTCAAAAACAAAAATAGTTCCAAACATTTCCCGAGCAACACAGTTTCAGTTTCTTGAATGTGTTTTTGAATGAATCATTCAAATGTATGACTCGACGACTCACTCAGTCACTTTTGCTTTGTCCCTGAATGAATCAGCCGTTTTGAACAAATTGGTTGAGTGAATAATTCAATGACTCACTTGTTAAGACTACTAGAACAGGTTGATTATTTTCGTCATATTCTCCATTGTTGCAGCTCCTCTCTTCCCAGTCTGTCAGTATCGCTCTGTTTAGTTCCTGTCTCTATGAAGCCCCTCCTTCTGAAAAGCACAATGTGCTCTGATTGGTCGGCTGGAGCAGTGTGTTGTGATTGGTGTTTGGGAAATGTCCCGCCCCTTACTATAACCGCCAGTTTCAACACACTACTAACTAACTCAACCAGGCCCCGCCCCTTTATTCTGCATATTAATTATTTAAATTTGTGAAGAAAATTAAAGACTACAATGAATGTGTTTCAGGGAGTTCAGAAACACTGACACTGATATAGTGAATAATAATAAGCTTTTTCATGCTCAAACATCAGCATTACACACTGCAGACAGATGAAGATGTGAAAAAGAACAACATGCAGTTTTTAAGGATCACAGTGTATTTTCTGAGGACGCTGCTTAAACAGTGACATTCTGACTAATGATGCTGTTGATCTGAGCAGCACATGATCTTAAATGAAGTGAAACAGTGACACTGTGTGTCAGTCGTAGGAACTACAGCACTACAGTAGAGAACAGGACCTTTCTATAGAATAAAATAGAAAAATAAAATAGAAATTCATGAATTGCTTTTAAAAATTAAAATGAACTTACATGTCCAGGAATCACTGAAAGTGGAATCATACGTCATACGAGTTCATCAGGAGACCTGGAAGAAAACACAGATGTGTTAGAGAAAACCGAGCAGGGTTATTATCATTCATAACTAATGCTGCAAACAGACATCAGATTCTTCTCTTCATTTCAGCTTTTCTCACACAGAAATATTTACAGAAATTTGAATTTCCAGTTAATCAGCAGGTGTTTTGGTCAGCTGGCTGGCTCTGAGTGTTCTTTGAACTATACGCTCTTTTTAAGCTCATTTTATCAACACATTTGTTTACGGTTCTCTGATGTGAGTTAAGGGTCACGTGATGTGCAGGTAAACAAATAAAAGAAGCTTTTGTCAGGGTTTTATTTTAATTGGGTTCATTATTAAATTATTTTAATTTTACATTTTTATGATTCAATTCCTTTTAGTGTTTATTTTTCTATTTTTATATATAAAAACTATTTTTTTTATGATTAATTCATTTTAGTAAATGTTTTATTTAGATATTTTTATTTTAAAATATTTTTGTTACATTTTTATGATTTAATTAATTTTAGTAAGTTTTATTTATTTATTTATATTTTTTCATAAAAATAATTTTAGGCTACAATTTTATGATTTAATTCATTTTAGTACAATTTATTTTTTATTTTAAAATTACTTTTTTATATTTTATGATTTAATTCATTTTATTTTATATTTTTTTATTTTAAATATATTTTAATTTACATTTTTATTTTATTTAATTAATTTGAGTAAATGTTTTATTTTTTATTTTACATTTTATGATTTAATTAATTTTAGTATGCGTTTTATTTTTATATTTTGTATTTTAAAATTATTTCAATTTTACATTTTTATGATTCAATTAATGTTAGTGATTTTGATTGTATTATTTTAAAATGATTTTATCTTACATTTTATGATATAATTCATTTTAGTAAGTGTTTTATTTTTATATTTGTATTTTAAAAATATTTTAATTTTACATTTTTGTGATTCAATTAATTTTAGTAAGTGTTTTATTTTTTATATTTTTATAAAAAATAATTTTATATTTTTATGATTTAATTAATTTTAGAAAGTGTTTTATTTTTTATATTTTTATAAAAAATAATTTTATATTTTTATGATTTAATTAATTTTAGAAAGTGTTTTATTTTTATATTTTTATTCTAAAATAATTTTTATTTTACATTTTTATGATTGAATTAATTTTAGTAAGTGTTTTATTTTGATTGCATTCATTTTAAAATTATTTTAATTTTAGCCTATATTTTTCATAACTAATTATTAGACTGAATTAATTATTCGACCCCTGGTCTGTAGAATGTGGAGTTTCTTTTTAAATGTAAGTTGCATATCTGTATGCAATAGTTGTCATCATGCATTAACACGAAGAAATGCAATTTTGAAGTAGAAAGACTGAAACCACAGCTAGATGTGATGAACAAACATTCTTCCAGTAACGTTAACAGAATGTTTGTTCAGTGTTATCTGGTCTTTAATAATGTTCTCAGAACGTTAGTGCAGAAACATTATTTGCACGTTTTTCTGAAACATTTCAGTAGGGCGTTTGTTTAAATGCTACTTTTTTCAGAACGTTCAGAGAACATTGAAAAGTAACGTCTGTACAATGGAATGCTCCCTTAACGTTCGCATAACTAAGAGAAAACGTTTTCCCTCATAATTTTTTTTTTTTTTATTCGAGCATGAGCTGCGTGAATGTGCATCAGTATAAAGTGCACGCGCACCTGCTGCAGTGAAACACCTCGCGCTGCTCGAGCTCTGATTCTCACTGTAGACACACTTCATCTGCAATTCCCAAAATACATGATATTAATTAGAAAGCAAACGTGATGACCATAATTGGCTGTGATTGAAAACTGGCGGTTTTGTGAATCGGCGCATTTCTGCAGTGAACAATGAAGGACCATCATCATCATCATCATCCTCTCTGACGCACATCGAGGAGGAATCCCACCGCTCGCATCATCACCCCCCAGTGGGCGTGGCTTCATCTCCAGGCTTCATTCATAAACTCCGGCTGCCATTAGGATGAAATGTAACGCGCCTGCCGGAGCGTCGTGCCATTGGTGAGCGCTTATAACGCGTCCCTCGCGCGGACAGCATGCATTACAAATAGGTGAGTGATTCCCCCATTCACGCGCGCTGATGTTTAGCGACACATCTGGCACTCATCTGTCTGCCTGCATTTAACGCGTTTGATTTAAAACGCATTATTGCATTGAGGACGAAGCGCGCTCTGAATACGCGTCTCTGGGTTCCGCTAAGAATGTAACTGTGTCCGTGATGATGGAAATGTGTGTTACGCGCGTCTCTCGTGATCATCGACTTTTCACCGCCCTGCGCGGGACGCGTCGCGATGCATCAACATTTCAAAGCCACTCGATCAAAACAGAAATAGTGACGTAAGCGCCGAACAAACCTCGCGCTGGATTAACTGTAAAACGCTCGTGCCTCAACGAGCAACAAAAGACTGTTGTGTGAGTTTCAGACTGCAGAGGAATCATTCACCTCACACTGGCTTTATGTAATGCTCTCAATGCATTCACATGTACAGATCTCATGAAACCAGCTTACATCATCCCATCACACGCGTCACTACTCATTTCATTTAGTTAATTATTATAACTGACTAGCGATAGACTTGTACATACTGGCCAATGTTTGCATATTCTGAGGTTATTCAAAATGTAAAAAATATTAAATATTGTGCATAATTAATGTTTAGCCTAGGCCTATACATATATATATATATTAGAGATGCAACGATATATCGGCCAATTATCGGTATCGGCCGATAAAAGCAAATTTTCACACTATCATCCTGTCAATCAAGAGAGGGACAGAAAATGCACTGAATTTGTGCTTTGTGTAACGAAAATGCAACGAAACCAGTTTGATGTTCAATATTGTTAGGAATCATATGAATTAATAACATTCAGAAGTTCATTTAATCTTCATAATTTAATGCGTGTTAATATTAATTTGAGAAATGTGTTTGTTTATAACTGATAGCAGTTACTCTGAAACAAGTGGATGAAATGGAGAGAATAAAGTTTTTATTTGCATTTCTATCAAAATATAATAATTAAAAATATAATGATTAATTAAGAATTATAATGAAATTATCCATTTAAAAGAAGGTAGAACCCCCAAACTATCGGTATCGTTATCAGGATCGGCAGAATAATTACATTTAGAATTATGTTTAGTACATTTTTATTTAAATGATTACAACCAATTAGAGAGGTCGAGAAAGTACCAAGGAACAGTCCAGTAAGGTGTGAGAGTCACTATCAAGCACCATTTAAAGGTGGGACATCCTGTTCTGACACACAGGAGCACATGGTGTGAGAAGAAGGCGAGATTTTTTGCTTTAGTTATCTTATTTAAAAGGACATGAACTGTACATAAAAATATGTGTGTGTGTGTGTGTGAAGGTGTAGAGAAGACTTTTGTCAGGTTTTATGAATTTATTTTATTTTGCATGTTCAAAAATTCAGTTTTTCTTTTGGTTGCAACGTTGTGCGATAAGGTGTACTTTTCGAAGATGTTTTAGACAATACCTCACATTGGCCATAATGTGTTATAAGAAGGGAAGATGCAGGGTTCCTGCAGAAACACCCAAAGTGAAGTGCAACAATTGTAACATACACCACTATGTCACAGCAGAGAAGAAGTGCTTTTTGAAGTTTCATATGGAGTGAAATCTTATCACATGAAGTACATTATATGGCATGACATGATACAGACCTATGCATGTATCAAATTCAATATATCAATGTCTTTCAAGTGTTTTTCTCTTTTTATTTAATGATTTCTTGACATTTTTAAAAAAAAATTGTGATTTTGATAATTTTCTCTATGCTTCTGTACCATTGTTGCACAACGTTGCCCTGATGCGACGGAATTTTTATTTTTATTTTTTTCAAAAAAGTAAAAATTAAATAAAATGTTCCCAAATGAACCAAAAAATTATGTGGATTTTTTATTTTTTTTTTTGCAGTAGAGGGTTAATCGGATATATATATATATATATATATATATATATATATATATATATATATATATATATATAAAATGTAAATTCTGGTATTTTATCAGCTAATTTTTACTTTTACCCTTTACATAACTATATAAAATATAGGCCATCGTTGCGTTGGTCATGTGACATCCTGCTCTCCAGATTTCAGTCATTAATGAAGGCAGCCGGCTGCAGATGTGCAGTGTCCTACTTTTCTGCAGCTCTCATCACTGCTTCACTGACCACCACAGCATCCTCTATCAATCCCATAATGCCCCAGATGACATCAGCGGGCATCTCTTGTGTGTGTATGTGTGTGTGTGTGTGTGTGTGTGTGTGTGTGTGTTGGAGCAGTAGTTTTCCTCATGAATACTCAATGTTCCGTCGGACGCTCAGTTTCCCAGCATCACACATGCACAGGAAACATCGGCTCAGTGTTTAATTGCGATTGTGTGTGCGGTTAGAGTTAAAGAGCTCTAATGAATGCAGAATGAAGCGGACGTTTGAGTGTTTTTATGGCTTCTAGTTCACTGGAAGTGTGTGTGTGTGTGTGTGTGTGTGTGTGTGTGTGTGTGTGTGTGTGTGTGTGTGTGTGTGTGTGTGTGTGTGTGTGTGTGTGTTTGAGCAGCATCAGTCCTACCAGAACTTTACAGTCCGGTGCATCTTGAGCCGTTTCACTTCAGGACACACATCACATGACCTACATCATACAAAAGTAATCAAAAATCACATTTATTAGTAACTATAGTAACTATGTAAAAGTTACTAGTAACTATAGAAACTATGTAAAAGTATTAATGACATTTAGACTGAGGTGTACGTGATTTAGCAGCCAAACACAGAACACACACTGGGTTAATGTTGCATCACAATTAGCCAAATTACCAAGTGAAGGATGAATGTGTGTCAATATACAGAAGAGTTTGATTCTAGACACTATGAGAAGTGTTTTCTCATCCCTTTTAAAAGTTGATTAACTTATTAACTTAATTGAGTTTATGATTGTATTGTACGATTTGATGATTTGCATTCAGTGATGTGTTTCTCTGCTGTCTGTGACCCATTAGAACACACACACACACACACACACACACACACACACACACACACACACACACACTCACTGACTGAATGTCTCACTCACTGATTCACTCACTCACTGATTCACTTACTCACTCACTGAATGACCCACTCACCGATTCACTCACTCACTAATTCACTTACTCACTCAATAACTGACTCACTCACTGATTCACTCCCTGACTCACTCACTGACTTACTCTCACTGACTCACTTACTCACTCACTCACTCAATGTCTGTCTGACTCACTCACTCACTGATTCACTCACTCACTGACTCATTAACTCACTTACTCACTCTGATTCAGTCACTCACTGATTCACTCACTCATTGATTCAGTCACTCTCACTCACTAACTGATTCACTCACTCACTGATTTGCTGATTCACTCACTCACTGATTCACTCACTCATTGATTCAGTCACTCACTCACTAACTGATTCACTCACTCACTCACTCACTGATTCACTCACTAACTGATTCACTCACTCACTGATTCGCTGATTCACTCACTCACTCACTCACTCACTGATTCACTCACTTATTCACTCACTCACTCATTGATTCACTCACTCACTCATTGATTCACTCACTCACTGATTCACTCACTCACTCACTAACTGATTCACTCACTCACTGATTCGCTGATTCACTCACTCACTCACTCACTGATTCACTCACTCACTTATTCACTCACTCACTCACTGATTCACTCACTCACTCATTGATTCACTCACTCACTCACTGATTCACTCACTCACTTATTCACTCACTCACTCATTGATTCACTCACTGATTCACTCACTCACTCATTGATTCACTCACTCACTCACTGATTCACTCACTCACTTATTCACTCACTCACTCATTGATTCAGTCACTCCCTGATTAACTCATTTGCACGGTCTGACTGCCTGTCGTTCTCTCCTCTGTTCTTGCAGGCGTCACACACACGCTTCTGGATCATGAGTGATGAGTCTCCATTACAGACCCGTCTCACCACTGTGAGTACAACAATCACAACTCTAACACTGCAAACACGCGTCACACACACACTCTGGTTACCACACTTACCCATTCATTTCTATGTGTAAAATGGGGAGAAGTCCAATAAATAGTTGCTTTTTGGTGCTTTTTTTCAATTAAACAGAAACACAATAAACACAGCATAATATATGATCGCAGTTAAACTTTAATGATCAGAGGTTCAGTGTTCAGATGTATTCAATGTTATTTGATTTGCATGTCAAATGCAGGTGAGAAAATATTCAAACTTTCTGGAAGTGTGTCTTCATTTCCCTCATAGAAATGAATGGGTAACTATTAGATAACATGGAAAAACACATGCAGAACATCATCATGAGAAACGGCTTCAGTGCTCCCCGGAAAACTGCAGACTACATGTTTTTCTCTCTTTTGGCATTTCTTCACTGAAAGTCCATCTTGCTGTTTGGAGATGCACTGAAAATCTGTGAGAGAATCTGTTTCATTGTCTGCGGACGAGAAAAACAAGAACAGCTTGAGTTATTGGGTGTGTTCAAAACCACGTCAACCTGTACCACATATAAGAGTACTCAGTATGCAGCATGTGTTCGTCCACAGCATCCCACCGTCAGCAAAACCTGGAACAATCCGTGGATTCGAAAACTCTGGGAAAGGCATAGAAATTCATATAATCTTTAAATATCATGGACATTTTTAGCTCAAGAAAGGTTTATTGTTATTATCAATGTCGAAAACTATCATATTTTTTGTGGAAACTTACATTCTATTTTTCAAAAGAACAGCATTTTTTAAAAATGTAATCTTTTGTAACATTATAAACACTTTTACTGTTACTTTTGATCAACTGAATGCCTCCTTGCTGAATAAAAGTAGTAATTTCGCTTTAAAAATCTTACTGACTCCAAATTTTGAAAGGAATACAGTTAGTTCTAGTTCTCGAATCTGATTGGCTGAGAGCCTTTTCCTGTCATGCAATAGTCTACTAATATCACACGCAAACCGTTTCACAATTTGCATCACTCCGTGTGTTTCTGCCGGATCTACACTGGCAGCATTTCTCACAGCGAGCGTCAGAGAATCAAACCCGCTGTAATTTTACAAATACTACCGTTATTGTGTCACGTAATGTAGTTTTAAGAGTTTTTAGGCAAGAATATAGTTGTTTAGACCTAAAATATGAGATGTATATATAGGCATACAGCCTATTTGGCAATTTATTTAGACGTTTTGGGAGATGTGAGCTCCAGGCTGCCGAGAACAGCTTCACCTCAGCCAGTCCTTCAGGAAGTTGCCGCTTAGGTCGATAGTGGTTAAACATGAGATATAATAAGCTTTAGGTATATCAAAAGGGCAATCTTTGGTCTTCTTAATCAATTACTTTGCCAAATTGATTTGCTCTGGAACAAGGGCAAAGTTAAGTTTCATAACTTTATATATTTTTGTAACTTAATCCTGTACTAGAGCGCTGCATTTGTGCTTTTGACTTGTTTGTTGTGTTTATTTCCTATTGTACAAACTTCTTATACGTTTCTACTGGCTATTATTGTTCATTTTAAATATTATTGTTCATAAATAATATTTTATGTCATACAAATAATATGCCGTATTTGCGACTGTGATTTTGACGTGCCTATGGCCTAATCTCAGTCGTGACCGAGCTATATTGCGCTCCTGCTCGTGATCTGAAGTCAGTTTGTATTTCACCTGCTCTTCAATGAGGAAGCACCTCAGGTGAGGGAGGGGCCACGGGGAGGCTGTTGCCATGGAGACACTGATCCAGGTTGCTCCCACTGGATGGAAAGTTTGACCGCACATGAGGGAAGCCCCTTGGAGGAGCTTGTTTTTATCACACTAAACGTTCACGAGCGTACACACGTGCACATTAAAGAGAAAGATCGCTAATAATGTTTATATTCTCCACAGAAAGTGAAATCAGATTCACACAGACTCTCTCCTCAGTGAGCGCAGCACATGCGTCGAAGCTCAAGGCCTTATTCTCCAAGGCCTAATTCTCTTAGTCTCTAATTTTAGTGCACTGTGTCCTGGTTTCTCATTCAGAGAGAGACAGAAATCGAGCTGAGGATCTTTCATCAGAGATTTGATTATGAACAGTCTGTCAGCGCTTATTAATCAATCATCTCTCACAAAGGTAATTGTATAATCCAGCGCTGCTGAGACACTCGATAACTCTCAAATGTCTGCAGTACAGACTGTACATTCTGCAGACGTATCGGACAGATGAATAATGGATATTTAATGAAGGATCTTACAGTATATCAGTGCTGCAGTGAGACAGAGAGTAGTAAACAAGGTAAAGAGATAGTAAGATCATTCTGTCATCATTTTTGGGTGTTTCAAAGCAGCTTCACAGTAATAAACAGAAAAATAACAGAATCAATGATGCAAACATCAGATATGAGAGAAATTCAGATTCAGCTGTAAAGCAGCTCTTAGAAGACAATACAGAGTCATTATTCAGATCAGTTCAGTTCAGCGTTGATTCAATAAAGGTGTCGATGTTGCAAAATTCATCAATTACAAAAAATAAACAAAATCAGAAAAGCTATCAATTAATCTTTTTTTTTTTAGTTCTATTAATTGGTTTGTTCCTTTAAGAGATTTAAATATGCATTGGTTTTGTTCTAAATATTAATCGGTTTTGTTCTAAATATTAATCGGTTTTGTTCTAAATATTTATCAGTTTTGTTCTATTAAGAGTTTTAAATATTCATCGGTTTTGTTCTAAATATTAATCGTCCCCCCCTAAATATTAACCGGTTTTGTTCTAAATATTACTTGGTTTTGTTGTAAATATTAATCAGTTTTTTACTAAATATTAATCGGTTTCGTTCTAAATATTAATCAGTTTTGTTCTAAATATTAATCGGTTTTGTTCTAAATAGTAATCGGTTTTGTTCTAAATATTAATCCTTTTTGTTCTAAATATTAATCGGTTCTGTTCTAAATATTAATCAGTTTTGTTCTAAATATTAATCGGTTTTGTTCTAAATATTAATCCCCCCCTAATATTAACCAGTTTTGTTCTAAATATTACTTGGTTTTGTTGTAAATATTAATCAGTTTTTTACTAAATATTAATCGGTTTCGTTCTAAATATTAATCAGTTTTGTTCTAAATATTAATCGGTTTTGTTCTAAATATTAATCAGTTTTGTTCTAAATATTAATCGGTTTTGTTCTAAATATTAATCCCCCCCTAATATTAACCAGTTTTGTTCTAAATATTACTTGGTTTTGTTGTAAATATTAATCAGTTTTTTACTAAATATTTATCAGTTTTGTTCTATTAAGAGTTTTAAATATTCATCGGTTTTGTTCTAAATATTAATCGTCCCCCCCTAAATATTATCGGTTTTGTTCTAAATATTAATCGGTTTTGTTCTAAATATTTATCAGTTTTGTTCTATTAAGAGTTTTAAATATTCATCGGTTTTGTTCTAAATATTAATCGTCCCCCCCTAAATATTAACCGGTTTTGTTCTAAATATTACTTGGTTTTGTTGTAAATATTAATCGGTTTTGTTCTAAATAGTAATCGGTTTTGGTCTAAATATTAATCAGATTTGTTCTAAATATTTATCAGTTTTGTTCTAAATAGTAATCGGTTTTGTTCTAAATAGTAATCGGTTTTGTTCTAAATAGTAATCGGTTTTGTTCTAAATATTAATCGGTTTTGTTCTAAATATTAATCGGTTTTGTTCTAAATATTAATCCCCCCCCCCCCCCCCCCTAATATTAACCGGTTTTGTTCTAAATATTAATCGGTTTTGTTCTAAATATTAATCCCCCCCCCCCCCTAATATTAACCGGTTTTGTTCTAAATATTAATCGGTTTTGTTCTAAATATTAATCGGTTTTGTTCTAAATATTAATCGATTTTGTTCTAAATATTAATCAGTTTTGTTCTAAATATTCATCAGTTTTGTTCTAAATATTAATCAGTTTTGTTCTAAATATTCATCGGTTTTGTTCTAAATATTAATCGGTTTTGTTCTAAATATTAATCGGTTTTGTTCTAAATATTAATCGTTTTTTTTCTAAATATTTATCAGTTTTGTTCTAAATATTAATCGGTTTTGTTCTAAATATTAATCGGTTTTGTTCTAAATATTACCCCCCCCCCCCCCCCAAAATATTAACCGGTTTTGTTCTAAATATTAATCGGTTTTGTTCTAAATATTAATCGATTTTGTTCTGAATATTAATCGGTTTTGTTCTAAATAGTAATCGGTTTTGTTTTAAATATTAATCGGTTTGGTTCTAAATATTTATCAGTTTTGTTCTAAATATTAATCGGTTTTGTTCTAAATATTAATCGGTTTTGTTCTAAATATTAATCGGTTTTGTTCTAAATAGTAATCGGTTTTGTTCTAAATATTAATCGGTTTTGTTCTAAATATTTATCAGTTTTGTTCTAAATATTAATCGGTTTTGTTCTAAATATTCATCGGTTTTGTTCTAAATATTAATCGCCCCCCCCCCCCCTAATATTAACCGGTTTTGTTCTGAATATTAATCTGATTTGTTCTAAATATTAATCTGTTTTGTTCTAAATATTAATCGGTTTTGTTCTAAATATTAATCAGCTTTGTTCTAAATATTAATCGGTTTTGTTCTAAATATTAATCGGTTTAGTTTAATTAAGTCATTTAAACATGAATCAGTTTTGTTCTGAATATTAATCAGTTTTGTTCTATTAAGAGATTTAATAATTGGTCTTGTTCAAAGTGAGAGTAAGTGATTGTCAAAAACTATTCATCTCAATCTCAAATTATGTATAAAGCACAATTAAAAACAACAGCAGTTGAGCATTGTGCTGTAATGACTCAAGTTACAAATACAATTAAAAGCGAGTGATGCAAGACAAAAAAAAAGCACTCCGACATGCGGCTTCTTGTGTGTTCTGGGGGTTTCTGACTGTCCGAGTCCTGTGATCTTCTGCCTCCTGACCAGTACGCTGGAAGAAATGCACAGAAAACTGAAAAATTGAAAGTTTTCTGTGAAATGCACTGATGTGTGGAGCATGACACCGATCTCAGACTGACAAGCGTGTGCATGTAACAGGACGTGCCTCTGGTGTCGGGTTCTCAGGAGAACTACGTCTTGCTGCTGGTGATGCTGTGTGTGTTCGCCGGCGGGACGCTGATCGTTCTCTCCGTCCTGCTGATCTTCTGTCACCGCTGCTGTCGAGGAGAACGACGCTACTCCAGGTGAACGTTCACACATCAAAACCTCCTCATTCATTCACACTCGCCTGCATCACGTCAGTGATCTGTCCAGTTCACACAGGAGCTGTTATTCCTGAAGAGCAGAAGATGATGCTGTTATTCAGTCAGTAGAAACATCTCTTCATGCATGAGGGTCCATCAGCACAGAATGTCACTTTATTTACTGGAAAACTGGACTAGACAAACTTGTTCATCAGCACATTTAGTGTGTGTGTGTGTGTGTGTGTGTGTGTGTACAAACTCTGAACAAATCAATAATCTCAGATGCTTGAATTCAACAGATGAATGACATTGATATTCTCACATGATGTTGTTTGTGTTTGTTTCATGTTCAGAGCCAGTGATGACCTGGAAAAAACCAACACTACATACGTAGAGGAGAGTCAGCCGACACAAGGTGACTGAACACGAGTTAATAATGATTCACAACCAAATTAATATAGTCAAGGCAATAAGGAGATTTTGATGGTCGGTTTTGTTCTATTAAGAGATTAAAATATTTATCGTTTTGTTGTATTAAGAGTTTTAAATATTTATCGGTTTTGCTGTATTAAGAGTTTTAAATATTTATCGGATTTGTTCTATTAAGAGATTAAAATATTTATCGTTTTGTCGTATTAAGAGTTTTAAATATTTATCGGTTTTGCTGTATTAAGAGTTTTAAATATTTATCGGATTTGTTCTATTAAGAGATTAAAATATTTATCGTTTTGTCGTATTAAGAGTTTTAAATATTTATCGTTTTTGCTGTATTAAGAGTTTTAAATATTTATCGGATTTGTTCTATTAAGAGATTAAAATATTTATCGTTTTGTTGTATTAAGAGTTTTAAATATTTATCGGTTTTGCTGTTTTAAGAGTTTTAAATATTTATCAGTTTTGTTCTATTAAAAGATTAAAATATTTATCGTTTTGTTGTATTAAGAGTTTTAAATACTTATCGGTTTTGTTCTATTGAGAGTTTTAAATATTTATAGTTTTTGTTCTATTGAGAGTTTTAAATATTTATCGGTTTTGTACTATTGAGAGTTTTAAATATTTATCGGTTTTGCTGTATTGAGAGTTTTAAATATTTATCAGTGTTGTTCTATTGAGAGTTTTAAATATTTATCGGTGTTGTTCTATTGAGAGTTTTAAATATTTATCGGTTTTGTTCTATTGAGAGTTTTAAATATTTATAAGTTTTGTTCTACGGAGAGTTTTAAATATTTATCGGTTTTGTTCTATTGAGAGTTTTAAATATTT
This sequence comes from Chanodichthys erythropterus, assembly GCF_024489055.1. Taxonomy (NCBI): domain Eukaryota; kingdom Metazoa; phylum Chordata; class Actinopteri; order Cypriniformes; family Xenocyprididae; genus Chanodichthys; species Chanodichthys erythropterus. The sequence continues at coordinate 14,269,509 of NC_090236.1, forward strand.
ATCGGTTTTGTTCTATTGAGAGTTTTAAATATTTATCGGTTTTGTTCTATTGAGAGTTTTAAATATTTATCGGTTTTGTTCTATTGAGAGTTTTAAATATTTATTGTTTTTGTTCTATTGAGAGTTTAAAATATTTATCGGTTTTGCTGTATTAAGAGTTTTAAATATATATCTGTTTTGTTCTATTGAGAGTTTTAAATATTTATCGGTTTTGTTGTATTAAGAGTTTTAAATATTTATCGGTTTTGTTCTATTGAGAGTTTTAAATATTTATCGGTTTTGTTCTATTGAGAGTTTTAAATATTTATCGGTGTTGTTCTATTGAGAGTTTTAAATATTTATCGGTTTTGTTCTATTGAGAGTTTTAAATATTTATAGTTTTTGTTCTACGGAGAGTTTTAAATATTTATCGGTTTTGTTCTATTGAGAGTTTTAAAGAGTTTTAAATATTTATAGGTTTTGTTCTATTGAGAGTTTTAAATATTTATAGTTTTTGTTCTCTTGAGAGTTTTAAATATTTATCGGTTTTGTTCTATTGAGAGTTTTAAATATTTATAGTTTTTGTTCTACGGAGAGTTTTAAATATTTATCGGTTTTGTTCTATTGAGAGTTTTAAATATTTATCGGTTTTGTTCTATTGAGAGTTTTAAAGAGTTTTAAATATTTATCGGTTTTGTTCTATTGAGAGTTTTAAATATTTATAGTTTTTGTTCTCTTGAGAGTTTTAAATATTTATCGGTTTTGCTGTATTAAGAGTTTTAAATATTTATAGTTTTTGTTCTATTGAGAATTTTAAATATTTAGCGGTTTTGCTGTATTAAGAGTTTTAAATATTTAAAGTTTTTGTTCTATTGAGAGTTTTAAATATTAATCGGTTTTGCTGTATTAAGAGTTTTAAATATTTATCGGTTTGTTCTATTGAGAGTTTTAAATATTTATTGGTTTTGCTGTATTAAGAGTTTTAAATATTTATCGGTTTTGTTCTTTTGAGAGTTTTAAATATTTATAGTTTTTGTTCTATTGAGAGTTTTAAATATTTATCGGTTTTGTTCTATTGAGAGTTTTAAATATTTATCGGTTTTGTTCTATTGAGAGTTTTAAATATTTATAGTTTTTGTTCTACTGAGAGTTTTAAATATTTATCGGTTTTGTTCCCTTTCAGTCGGTCACGTTCGACGTACGTCAGTAGTGACCGACGAATTGGGATATCGCTAGAGAGCCCCTATCAGCTTCGAGAGAACTAAAACAAGCCAATGGAATTGGCGTGCGATATTTGCATAATGCGCACCTCCCCTAACAGGTGGATATAAAAAGGGGGGCAGATGCAATCGCACTCTGTCTTTCGCTTCGGAGCCTACCTGGTGTCCTGCGGCTGTTTGAACTTCAAGCCTCTGAAGAAGTTTCGGCGCTTGTGTTGGTGTGACGACGCCTGCAGCGAGGTCGCGAGTTGGAGTGAGCCGGGTGGAAACATCCAATGTTTTCCCAGCGTTCCGCTGTAATTCCACTGGTTGGTCTGCGATTTGGTCTGGTTCCTCCTGTGTTTTTCTAAACACGTCGTGACGCTCCCTGTGTGTCTTGACACAAAAGAGCTGAAGTTTCCCCTTCTAAAAGAGCTTCACAGACAGACACTGCGTCTTTTTCAAGATGTCATTCTGTCTGTGCGTTTCTGGAGGCGGTCGTTTCCTATCCTCTCTGACGGCCACGATCACTTTCTCTCATGTCTGCTTAGCGTGCTGAGACTGTGTTTGTGGGTGGTCATATTTTCTTATGGAAATATGTCCACGTCGGCGCGTTGTTTGCTCGCCTTTCTCGTAAGGGCTTGAGCGCTCAGCGCGCCGTGTGCCGTCGAATTGCCGGCTGACAGCGCGCGTTGCCACGGCAACCCTGCGCGCTGTCTGGCGCTCTAGATGCACGGTCGAGACTCGGCTGCCTTTTAATGAGGTGGAGTCCCCTCACTTATTCCCCGATCTAGTTATTTTTCTGAATCAGAAAAGTGCTACTTTGGTTAATAAGCCTGGGTGACCAGAGGATCACAGTGGGGCAATACCCGCCGACTCATTCTCCGTGGGCCCCCCACTCCTCTAGTGCATCGCAAACATGTTGTGACTATGTTCGTGGGTGGATCATGTTTAGATACATGGCCACGTCGGTGCCCAGGGTGCCGTGTGTCGTCCAGTTGGGCGGCCACGTTCACTGTCCAACATGGCTGGTAGCTTCTGCATGTGTTGCTGGTCCTCCTTAAAATAAATATGGAGGACCTAACATCTTAGTCAGGGCTCCAGCAGAGGATCAGATGTCGACTGCTACATTGGAGAGAGTATTGTTGGGCTCTGAACATGAAGATGAGGCTGAGCGTCCCACGGTTGTGGCGTGCTCATGCTGAATCGGATTCAGACTTGGCAACCATGCTTTCCCGGGCCCCTGGGGGTGTCGTGCGACGCGTACTCGCCTTGCCGCGCCCCCTGGCTTAGCCCGGATGTGCATGAAAAAACTTGGCAGTTTGTGGCCTTTTTTGGCGTTAATATGGAACGCCAAGAGGGTCATAATCTGCACTACAAGTTTTTTCTCTCACTACCCCCTAGGGTGGGGTGGCAGTGCTACGGGCACACCACCTCTGCCCTGCATGAGTCTTGGCCCCTGGCAAGTCTGCAGTAGGTCAAAGCACTCATTGCATGTGGGTAGTTCTGAGTCGGGGTTGAGCTACGCAGGATGCAAATCAAAGCGCAGGCCCCTGGCCAGACAATGTCCACCATGGTGGTCCAGAAACACCCCTGGCGAGTCTTGCTGGGATGTGCCGTCGTCAAAGTGTGCTTTCTCGATGCGCTCATCTCACAAACTGGCCTTGAACCCAGCCCGCTCAACCCGCAGTCACCTGACTAGCGGGAGACGGTCCTGGAGATATGGCGACCTGGAGCTGACGTAAACGGTTCTTTCTCCCCGGAGGAGGGCCGGGTGGAGAATTGGTCTGTTCCGCCGCTGGCTCTCCGGAGTCCAGCGGTACCCACTAAGAACTGTTTTCCGATCCTCTACGTCCCAAGAGTGTGGCTGGCGATGTGCAGCGCCCCGCGTTGCTACTCCCAGCCCCCTCTCACCTCGCCAGCAGGTGTCAGTGTGTTGGTGCAGGCCGCGCCCCGTGTGCCGTCTCCCATACGCACTGTTACCTCGCAGAGTCTGATCACACTCTGGGCCGCTACCACGCCGCCCGAGTCGGGTCCCCGTACTCTGGTTCGCTGCCCCACCCCCGGTACGTCTGTGGTGCGTTTGGTTCTGCTGGCTCGGTGTCTGGAGGCCTGGTTAGTGCCCCCAGCCCGTTCCGCTGGCTCATGCGTACTATCAGACTCGGCTATGCGATTCATTTCGCCCGGTGTCCTCCGGCGTCCAGGGGTGTCCACTTCACTTAGGTGTCGTTGGACATTGCACCTGTTCTCCGAGTGGAGATTGCTGTCCTCCTGGCGAGGGATACAATCGAGCCGGTCCCTCCAGCCGAATTGAAGTCAGGTTCAGCCCTACTTCATTGTACCCTAAAGGGCGGTGGGCTATGGCCAATCCTGGATCTGCGCGTCTTGAACCGGTACCTTCAGGCTGCCGTTTAAGGTGCTCATGCAGAAGCGCATTTTCGAGTGCGTCCGTCCCGGGGTTTGGTTTGCAGCATTCGACCTGAAGGATGCATACTTTCATGTCTCGATTCTGCGCTCGGGTCGAGCATGTCAGTACAAACTCCTACCCTTCGGGCTGGCCCTGTCGCTCCACGCCTTACACGGTTGCGGAGGTGGCCATTGTTCCCCTCAAGGAACAGGGCGTTCGCATTCTCGACTGCCTCGACGACTGGTTGTTCCTGGCCAGCTCGCGAAGCAGTTGTGCGTACACAGGGAGATGGTTTAGCTCACCTCAGCCTGTTGGGTCTTTGGGTCAGCTGGGACAAGAGTAAACTCGCCCCCGGGCAGAGGATCTCTTTTCTCAGTCTTGAGCTAGACTCGGTCGCCTGGATTGTGCGCCTCTCTGAGGAGCACGTCCAGTCGGTGTTGACATGCCTGAGTTCGCTCAAGCGCAGGATGGCGGCCCCACTGAAAGACTTCAGAGGCTCCTGGGGCATGTGGCATCTGCAGCCGCGTTTCGCCGCTCAGGTTGCTCCATATGAGGCCGCTCAACACCGGCTCCGCGACTGGGTCCCGAGATGGCCATGGCAGCGCAGCACGCTCAGTGTCCTCGTGACACGGCGCTGCCGCCCTACCCTCGTCCGGTGGTCGGACCCTTTGTTCCTGCGGGCGGGAGTACCCCTTGGACGCTGTGGTCCACACAGATGCCTCTACCACCAGATGGGGGGCCATGTACAACGGGCATGCGGTTCGGGTCTTGGACGGGGCCTCGACTGCATTGGCATATCAATTGCCTCGAGTTGCTAGCAGTATGTCTTGCACTGGGCCGCTTCAAGGAGCTGCTGTCAGACAAGCATGTACTGGTCCGCTCGGACAAGCACGGCGGCCGTTGCGTACATCAACCATCAGGCTGGTCTACGCTCCCGTCGCATATCGCAACTCGCCTGCCATCTCTTGCTATGGAGTCAGAAGCATCTGAGGTCGCTTCAGGCCACTCATGTCCCAGGTGTGCTTAACCGTGCAGCCTACGAGCTCTTACGGCAGCCTCCACTTGCGGGCAAGTGGCGGCTCCATCCCCAGGCGGTCCAGCTGATCTGGCACTACTTCGGCGAGGCCCAGGTAGTCCTGTTGCCTCCCCAGGAACTGCCCTCGGCCAGTGGTTTTCCCTGACCGGCGAGTCGCTCGGCACGGATACCCTGGCACTCAGCTGGCCCCGGGGCCTACGCAATATGCGTTTTCCCCCAGTGAGCCTTCTCGCACAGCTCCTGTGCTAGGTCAGGGAGGATGAGGAGCAGGTCTTGTTAGTGGCTCCATATTGGTCACTCGGACCCGGGTTTCGGACCTAATGCTCCTCACGACAGCCCCTCCTTGGCCGATTCCTCTGAGGAAGGACCTCCTGACTCAGAGATGGGGCTTCCTATGGCACCCGCGTCCCGACCTGTGGAACCTCCACGTGTGGTCCCTGGACGGGATGCGGAGGTTCTGGGTGATCTCCCGCAGGCGGTCGTAGACACCATCACTTCCGCTAGAGCTCCTTCACGAGGAGCCTCTATGCGTTGAAGTCGAACCTATTCGTTGAATGGTGCTCCTCTCGCAAGACGAGAGGACCCCCGATCATGCTCGGTCAGATCTGTGCTTTCCTTCCTGCAAGAGGGCTTGGAGCGAAGGCTGTCTCCCTCCACCCTCAAGGTGTATGTTGCCGCTTCGCTGCACATCTCCATGCAGTTGATGGCAAGCCCTGGGGAAACACAGTCTGACCATCAGGTTCCTGAGGGGGCGAGGGGACTGATTCCTCCTTGCCCACCCTCCTTACCCTCTAGGGATCTCACCTTAGTTCTTAGCTAACTTCGGCGTCATCCCTTGAGCCTTTGCAATTAATCGAGTTAAAAGTACTGTCTCTTAGACCGTCCTCCTGGTTGCATTGGCCTCATGTTAAGAGGGTTGGGGACCTGCACGCATTTTCGGTCGACGAATCGTGCCTGGAATTTGGGCCTGGGGATTCTCACGTCTTCCTGAGACCCCGGCCTGGATATGTGCCCAAGGTTCCTACCACTCCCTTCAGAGATCAGGTAGTGAACCTGCAAGCGCTGCCTTCGGAGGAGGCAGACCCAGCCCTAGCTTCGCTCTTTCCAGTTCACGCCCTGCGTGTTTACGTGGATAGAACTTGAAGCTTAGGACCTCAGATCAGCTCTTTGTCTGTTACGGAGACCAGCAGAAGGGAAAGGCTGTCTCCAAGCAGAGGATGGCCCACTGGTTAGTGGATGCCATCGCCCTGGCTTATGTTCCCAGGGCGTGCCTTGCCCGTTCGGGTTGAGAGCCCACTCCACCTGAGTGGCCTCTTCCTGGGCGCTGGCTCATGGCGCCTCGCTGACAGATTGTAGAGCTGTGGGCTGGGCGACACCCAACACGTTTGCTAGGGTTTTTAGCTTACGTGTAAGCTGGTTCTTCCCGTGTACTCGCTTCCACCAGCCGGTAGACGCGTTGAACCTGTGCTCGTGTCGGCTTGCAATGCCACTCCCGCCCCCTGGGCAGGATATGTGCATCTGTTGACTCCAGTCGTGTTCCCCGTTCGGTGAACCCTGTCGAGTTCCTCCACCTCCACCTTCGGCTCGGGCATTGCGGAGTGTCTGATGCCAGACCAACATCCATCTTCGATGTTGTCTGTTGGTTGGGTTCCATATGTTGCAATCCCTCTACGTGAGTGATTCCATATGTGTATTGTCCACGGTTACTCCCTACGGTGAGCCCGTGTCTTTCCCTTAGCAGAGCTTCTGCTTTCTCCTGTCAGATGAGTCTCCCCCTACTCAGGTGGAGCCATCCCAGGGACTCATATGCGTTCTGCCCTGCGGGCCAGTCCATATGTTTTCCATGTAAATTCCTTCCCCTCTGGGTAGGTAGTGGTTCCGCAGCGTTCCTTACGGGTTCGCTTCCCCAGTGTAGTCTAGTTTACTTAGTGGGTATATCGGAACAGCAGTAGACTTCCCGGCGTAAGCTCGCCCCCTTCTCCGTCCCCTTGGTGCGACGGGCGGCTAGAGCCTGCGCTGGGCACTGGAAGGGGTTTCGTAACTGTGGCGTTTTAGTTGGGATCCCAATTCGTCGGTCACTACTGACGTACGTCGAACGTGACCGACTGAAAGGGAACGTCTCGGTTACGTATGTAACCCTCGTTCCCTGAAGGAGGGAACGGAGACGTACGTCCCGTCGCCACAGTTTCTGTACCCTCGCTGCAGTGCGGACACCGGTTGTCTCCTCAGCGAAAAACAGAGTGCGATTGCATCTGCCCCCCTTTTTATATCCACCTGTTAGGGGAGGTGCGCATTATGCAAATATCGCACGCCAATTCCATTGGCTTGTTTTAGTTCTCTCGAAGCTGATAGGGGCTCTCTAGCGATATCCCAATTCGTCGGTCACTACTGACGTACGTCTCCGTTCCCTCCTTCAGGGAACGAGGGTTACATACGTAACCGAGACGTTCTGTTGAGAGTTTTAAATATTTATTGGTTTTGTTCTATTGAGAGTTTTAAATATTTATCGGTTTTGTACTATTGAGAGTTTTAAATATTTATCGGTTTTGTTGTATTAAGAGTTTTAAATATTTATTGTTTTGTTCTATTAAGAGTTTTAAATATTTATCGGTTTTGCTTGTATTAGGAGTTTTAAATATTTATCGGTTTTGTTCTATTGAGAGTTTTAAATATTTATAGTTTTTGATCTATTGAGAGACTTAAATATTTATTGTTTTGTTCTATTGAGAGTTTTAAATATTTATCGGTTTTGTTCTATTAAGAGTTTTAAATATTTATTGGTTTTGTTCTATATAATTAGTTTTGTTCTATTAAAATATTTAAATATCAATCTTTTTTTCTATTAAGTCTTAAATATTAACCAGTTTTGTTCTATTAATTTGTTTTGTTCTAAGTGAGAGTAAACAATTCTCAAAAAGCATCAGTGAAGATATGATCAAGTGTCTTAAGTAAAAAACAGTGAATTTCAAAGTCTGATGTAACATTTATCAAAAATAATTAGCAGTCATTTAAACAACATTCATAAAGCTCTTATGATCATCTTCCCTCCCTCCACAATTGTGCGTTATTGAGGTTTTTCATCTTCTTCAGACATCACCATCAGACTCGAGAGTGGCGAGTCGCTGTCCATTTCCAGTTGTCATGGCGATACGGACACGGATCATTTCCTGTCTGCGTCATGCACCGGACGACGGGTCTCTTTCAACGAGTCCGCCATCTATGAGCAGAGCGCCAAAGACCAGGAGAAAGGTCGAAGGTCAGACACACTGCTATAAAGGTCAAGTGTCAGATTTCCAAAGCACTGCTGAGCGTCTGTCATGTGTGTCTGTATTCAGCTGATGGTGATCACATGACCAGTCGAGTTCATGTTTTAGTTCAGAACCATAAAGAACAGAAAGGTGTGGAATGAAGAGGAGCTCAATACTGATCTCTCTCTCTCTCTCTCTCTCTCAGGTACACTCTCACAGAAGGAGACTTCCATCACCTGAAGAAAGCTCGTCTGACACACCTGCACATCCAGCCTCCAGCGCTGAAGATCCTCACCATCATGGAGTGTGATTCACCAGAGAACAGCATCACGGTCACTGAACAGCCATCACAACACCCGTCCCTCTCCATATTCCAGGTGACACACGTCAGTCTGAAGAACATCACTAATGTTGAAAATGCTCTAGAATGCACTAATTTGTCCAAAGGATTCTTCGTTACACTGGCTATATTCTGGAGTCTGATGCTCATGATGCCTTAAAATGCAGCCTATGTAGTCAGTGCACTAGGTTGAGGAGCAGAGCAAATAAATGTGTGTGTGTGTGTGTGTGTGTGTAGCCCACTGAGGGCCCCGTGCCAGAGGCTCCAGGATTGTGGAGCAGTCAAAACCTCAGCTGCGCTTTACCTGGAGACACACTCAACTCCAGCCTGAACACGAGCGCCGAACACACCGGAAAACCTGCCCGATCACAAACCGTGAGTTGTTTTGCCTTTCAGGTGGGCGTTTCTATAAGGGTGTGACGTCATGTGAAAACTACAGATGTTAAATTCAGCCCATATTATCCTCATTACCAAGTTAATTATTTCATTTTTGAGGACTGCTAGAATACATTTACACTAAAAGATCTCAATCCTCTGTTTAGTTCCTGTCTCTTTAAAAGTAAAACTATATAAGATTTGTAAGATTTATTATGTAAAAATGCATTCTCTTAACCCAGTTTATTGTTTGTTGACTACTATTAGTATCCCATTCATGGGTTTATATTCCCCAAAAGTGTAAACATTGAGCCCCTCAGGCACCATCAGAACATTGAGAGTGTCTGCTCAGATCTGTCAGTCACATTCAGCTCAGCCTATAGTGAGAGTTGGGGCGGAGTTTGTGGGCTTGGCTTATGTAGCAGGATGTGTGTTTGGGGCGTGGCTAATGTAACAGGATGAGTGTTTGGGGCGTGGCTACTGTAGCAGGCTGAGAGTTTAGGGCGTGGATTATGTAACAGGCTGACAGTTTGGGGTGTGGCTACTGTAACAGGTTGAGTGTTTGGGGCGTGGCTACTGTAACAGGGTGAGTGTTTGGGGCGTGGCTTCTGTAGCAGGCTGAGAGTTTGGGGCGTGGCTACTGTAGCAGGCTGAGAGTTTGGGGCGTGGCTACTGTAACAGGCTGAGAGTTTGGGGCGTGGCTACTGTAACAGGTTGAGTGTTTGGGGCGTGGTTACTGTAGCAGGATGCGTGTTTGGGGCGTGGCTACTGTAACAGGGTAAGTGTTTGGGGCGTGGCTTCTGTAGCAGGCTGAGAGTTTGGGGCGTGGCTACTGTAACAGGCTGAGAGTTTGGGGCGTGGCTACTGTAACAGGTTGAGTGTTTGGGGCGTGGCTACTGTAACAGGCTGAGAGTTTGGGGCGTGGCTACTGTAGCAGGATGCGTGTTTGGGGCGTGGCTACTGTAACAGGGTGAGTGTATACCTTTTAAATTCATTCACTGAACGTGTCTTTTTATGTAGGACTTTTTTATATTATCATTATTATTTGTTATATTTTGTATTCATTGTTATGTATTTGCTTTTTTTTTACCCTTCATTTCATGGATCTCTTTACCTCCAGATTGAGGTGATGAGCAGAAGCCTGCTGATGGACAAAGATTCCACTTCCTGTCCGGCTCAGGGCACCATGCTCCACTTCCTGTCTAAGCTCAGACGACATGCCAGCCTGGAGGGAGCGGGTCCGTTCTTCAGCGTCAAGAAATGGAGACTCGACACCATCCAGAGAGCAGCGAGCCTTGACATGAGAGGTGATGACCTGACACATGTATATAAAAAAATCATATTCTTCCTCAGTATTTTTGTCTTGTTTTCCAACATAATTATCTAAACATCCTTAAAACGAGGTATATTCACTTGAGAAACAAACTGACAAGAATTGACGGCTTGATTTCTGAGAAATCTCACCGAATGTTGTGAAGTTTATGCGCAAAAACTTCACAAAATGTTGTTAGAATTCTCCAAAAGAATTTTGCTTAGTATCTAATTATCTATTTTTTTAAAAGATGTTTAGATAATTGTGTTGGAAAACAAGGCAAAAATACAGAGTAAGAAAAACTTACGTTTTTGCGGTGTAACAAATAGGCTGTCCATATGTGTTGGTGACGTATCTGCAGTTCAGTTACTGAATTCATAAATAATAAATAATATTATTCAATAATAATTTAATTATAGTTACATATTAAGCATATAATAATTAATAAACAAATAAAAGAATTGAACATACTGTCCATAAGTCCATACTTCAACAATGATGATTCCTCATATGAACTGCAATATTGTTCAGAAAACACACAATCCAAAAGCAGTCTCCTTAAACAGTGTTTTACACCCGGAGAGCTTTTATTCAGCTCTAAATGAGCCTGGAGATGAGGAATCAATACCGGATCAATACAGGTAGTAGCTCAGTCTAGTTAAAGTCATGTGACTGTTGTGAGATCTGATTGGCTCACAGACTTTAACCAAGGACAAAATCTGCTTCCTGATGAATGAATTATAAAATAATCGCATTATTCTTCACCTGATGTGAAAGGTCAGTCAGTAAGGCTGCTCATTTCCTGCTTATGAGCAATAGATTGCATTACATGCAGTCATTAGTGAGGCCAAGGAGCTTTTTCACCTCTCCGTTTCAAAAGCTGCTGATCTGCTGACGTGAAGGCTGTTCCTGAAGAATAAGATCTGTTAAAACAATCAACGTATTTCAAAATGCACTGATAAGAATAGTTCCCAATTAAACACACCTGAAACAGCTAATCAAGGTCTTCGAGGTTACTAGATACATTCAGGCAAGTGTGTTTGGGTAGGTTGGAGCTAAACTCTACTGGATGATTTGAACATCCCTGGCCTAATTCAGGGGTGTCCAATCCTGATACAAAAATACATAAATAATTAAATTACTAAAACATAAACTGAAAATATAAAAATAAAAAGGTAAATACTATAATAGTGTTTAAATAATACTAAAATAACACAGTATCACATGATAACCTTATATTTTATTATAGTGTTATTTCTGTGATACCTCAGATGCGGCCTATGTAGAGTGTTTCAAATCAGATTTTTTTTCGTAGTTATGATGCTGCCTTAGAAGGTTTTGGAACAGAGCTTGTTTCTTTTCTGTCTGTGATTAAGTTAGTCAACAAAGGTCATCTCTGAATATTCTTACCTGGCTATTTCTGTTATTTTCTTGTATTCTTTTAGTTTCTCCACGGAGACGTGCATTTCAGAGGCAGCGGGCGGCCAGTGAGACTCTGGATCAGGGAGAAGAAAACGTACAGGGTGGAGTCGGTGACTTTCTGTTGCGAAAACCTCCTGCTCAGTCACAGATGGAACCGCCTAGACGTCTCTCAGCCGGTTCTTTGGACGCCACTGCAGGAGCTCCTCCTGCCCTCAGCAGGTACAGCCATGGCACCTTATGAGCTCCTGTCAAAATATCCTAGAAATTAGGGCAGGGTGTTCAATCCTGCAGGTTGGAGCAAAACTCTAGTATCAGGATTGGACACCTCTGCCCAAAACACTTGCTTGAATGTTTCTTTTAATCCTGGGGGCCTTGAATAGCTGTTTCCGGTGTGTTTAATTGGGGTTGGAGCTAAACTCTGCAGGACAGTGGATTTCCAAGATCAGGATTGGACCCCCCTCAATTAGGCCAGGGTTGTCTAAACCTGCTCCTGGAGGGCCAATCTCCTACAGAGTTTAGCTCCAACCTGTTAAAAAAACACTTGCCTGAAAGTTTATAGTCATCCCGAAATCCTTGATTAGATGGTTCAGGTGTGTTTAATTGGGCTTGGAGCTAAACTGTGCAGGATAATGGATTTCCAAGATCAGGATTGGACCCCCCTCAATTAGGTCAGGGTTGTCCAATCCTGCTTCTGGAGGGCCAATGTCCCATAGAGTTTAGCTCCAACCTGCCCAAAAACACTTGCTTGAATGTTTCTTTTAATCCTGGGGACCTTGAATAGCTGTTTCAGGTGTGTTTAATTGGGGTTGGAGCTAAACTCTGCAGGACAGTGGATTTCCAAGATCAGGATTGGACCCCCCTCAATTAGGCCAGGGTTGTCTAAACCTGCTCCTGGAGGGCCAATCTCCTACAGAGTTTAGCTCCAACCTGCCCAAACACACTTGCCTGAATGTTTCTAGTTATCTTGAAGACCTTGATTAGATAGTTCAGGTGTGTTTAATTAGGGTTGGAGCTAAACTGTGCAGGATAGTGGGCTTCCAGGATCAGGATTGGACTCCCTTAAATTAGGCCAGAGTTGTCCAATCCTGCTTCTGGAGGGCCAATGTCCTATAGAGTTTAGCTCCAACCTGTTAAAACACACTTGCCTGAATGTTTCTAGTTATCTTGAATACCTTGATTAGATGGTTCAGGTGTGTTTAATTAGAGTTGGAGCTAAACTGTGCAGGATAGTGGACTTCCAGGATCAGGATTGGACTCCCTTAAATTAGGCCAGGGTTGTCCAATCCTTCTTCTGGAGGGCCAATGTCCTATAGAGTTTAGCTCCAACCTGCCCAATCACACTAGCCTGAATATTTCTGGTTATCTTGAAGACCTTGTTTAGATGGTTCAGGTGTGTTTAATTAGGGTTGGAGCTAAACTGTGCAGGATAGTGGACTTCCAGGATCAGGAATGGACTTCCCTAAATTAGGGCAGGGTTGTCCAATCCTGCTCCTGGAGGGCCAATGTCCTATAGAGTTTAGCTCCAACCTGTTAAAACACACTTGCCTGAATGTTTCTAGTTATCTTGAAGACCTTGATTAGATGGTTCAGGTGTGTTTAAATAGAGTTGGAGGCCACATTTACACTGCAGGTCTTGATGCCGTTTTGTTGACGAAATCAGATTTTTTGACAACCAGCTTACATCTTCTATTAAAAGTGACCCATATCCAATATCTGCATTTACACTATACACTTGGCGAAACAACCCAAGGTGCACATACTGACCTGGAAAAGCTTAGGCTGAAAAGGAAGTAAAAACAGCGTGATTTGCAGTGGACACAGACGAAATGATAATACAAGATTTTGATTTCCGTACCATCTTTAAAGGTCAGCAAAACATTGGGTTGAGCCTTTGTTCTCCATTGCTGCATTGAAAAGAGTCATGTGATTGTGGTTGGTGTCCACCTGAGTTGATGTCATTCGCCACTTTCGCTATTTCAGTCACATATGACTCGCATTGACAGAGGAATATCCAATCTGTCCGCTTACATGGCAGACGCAAATGCACATATCTGATTCATATCAGATTTATTTCCACTTATGAATGAGGCCTGATACCCAACTGAGAATGTCGGCATCCATGTGCTTTTTTCCTGCTTACATGTTCACGGGTCATATCCGATCTGTGCCACATGGGAGGAAAAAAAATCGGAATTGAACTATTTAATGTAAATGCTGCCTAAATTCTGCTCAAGGGGGGTCAATGTCCTATAGAGTTTAGCTCCAACATGCCCAAACACACTTGCCTTAAAAGTTCCTGGTAATCCTGAAAACCTTGATTATATGTTTCAGGTTTGATTAATTAGGGTTGGAGCTAAATATATTGACCCTCTAGGAGCAGGGTTGGACTCTCCTGAATTAGGGGATCTTAAGGCACCTTACCATTCAATTTCAGGAGTCACAGTCTAATTTCAAAACAGTCCTCCATTCATCTCAAATTTTCAGCAACTGCATATGGTGGCAAATCTTTGGCAAATTGAAATGGCTTGTTGCTAAATTCTTTGAAAAATTCTGCAAAATACTGATTATTAATTTGTCAGGAACAATCTAGAATTATCTAACAATCTAGAACATCTGAGATTCCATTTTCCCCACCACTTCTATTAGAAATATGGCACATTTTCATTTACCTTAAAATTACAATGTTTACCTTTCTGTCTGGAGAGTGTGTTGGCAAACAACATCATGCTTTGGGCTCTGTTTCCTGTCTGTGCAGGTTAGAGGTAGAGGCTGTAATGGAGCTCAAATACAACACAGATGCAGTGATGAAAGACACAACTACAGCTTTCCCCTCATCCCAGGGACCTCTGGATGGTGAAGAGGATGGACAGGAGATGATGGCTGGAGCATCAGGAGGTAGCGGTGAAGAGTTTGGTCCGGCGAGTCATCAGGAGAGTCTAGAGCAGCCCAGCCTGTACCGAGACATCTGGAGCTTGAGAGCATCACTGGAGCAGTACGCGTCCTCCGACCTGAGCAGCAATGACAGAGACTCCACTCGCAGCGATGCAGACAGCGTTTGCTCGGCAGGAGCATCAAGAGCTGGTGTCCCCAACTACCAGTCGCAAGACATCGATGACGACATGGACGGGGATGGTGAGCTGCCATATGACGATGTGGTCAGGGATTCCGGGCAGAGGAGAAATGGACGGGACAGCGTAGACTCTGAGAGAGGCAGCGACGGAGAGACAAACAACCGGAAACTTCTGCAAATGGACAGCGGCTATGCCTCTATCGAGGCTCCTTGCAAGGCTCCAGAGGAATTCAGGCTGTTCGGAAGTGGCTCTGCAAAGACCGCTTCAGAACGTCGTCGCTTTTTCACCAATTCTGGCCGTAAAGGCACGGTTTGCGAGAGTTTTGAGGCTCGGCTGTTTAAAGAGGAGCTTGAAGATGAGGCATCGGAGAGCAGTGTAAGTTTGGAGGCAGAGGCTTCTCAAGAACAACAACCTGTGACCAAACCCAGGCCGCGATTCCGTCGCCGAGACTACAGTATTGATGAGAAGACGGAGGCGCTGTTTAATGAATTCCTACGCCATGATCCCCAGTTCGACCAGCAGGGTTCACCTTCATTGCGTCACCGCCACCGTTCACGTATCCATCTCCGGAAGCAGTGGCAGCGCAGCAAACAGTACAGCGACCCTGGTACCGCTAGATACTCGCCATCCCTAGAGCGACAGCGCTGCTACCCGCTACGCAGAGGCGACAGCGCCAACTACCCCTTGGACACACGCTACCATAGTACCTTGCCTCGCATCGCTAGTGCAGCGGATGAGGAGGGCAGCGAGGGAGCAGCAGGTACAGAATCGCCCGAGCCAGAAACAGCTGATCCGGAGCAGGAGGGTGCTGGTCCGCCCTCAGCTGCAGAAAGCTCTGGTCCAGACTTGGAGGAAAATGCAAACAACAGCAGCAACAACACAAGCCGACATTTCTTTTCATCGCAATCGCAGGACAATGGTGCCAGGGACTGTGGGATACTGGAGAACTTTGGGACCACTGCTCAACAAGCCGATTCACATAAACATTCACAGATGGAGGTCGTGGACCTCGGTGGGTCAATGACCACATTTAGTTCTCATTTGCATTCACATACAGACAAACTCATGCCAGACCCTACTGATCTGGATCAGGATTCAGACTACATGCATCACACCTATACTGACATAAGTCCGTCAGACAAACTGGTGTCCACGCTGGACGATCGGCTCTACTCTAACCTGAGGACTCAAAGAGGAAGTCAAGAGTGTGTCGTGACAGTAAGCCACACCTCACCAGATCTAGAAGAATAAAGGGCTGGTTACACCAAGAATGATAACTATAACCATAAAGTTTTAATAATCTCTCTAACTGTAACGATAACGACAAAAATATAGTTTTTCCTCCCCAGCTGATGAATGATAAAAACATTGATTTCCAATCAGAATCCATTTCACTTTAAAGACTTCAAGCATTTAAAGCAGAACATGACAAAACTGCAGCATGCATTTATATTAAACAGAATGTCCGCTGATGTGGATGCTAATATAGTAATTGTTATAGTTATCGTTCTTGTTCAGAATAGTTTGGGTAATGTTTTCAGATCTGTTTTTTGAATGACATTAACTTCGTTTCCACCGACAGGGTGCTGGTGCTGTGCTAATAACATCTTCATCATGTAAAAACAACAACAACAACAACTCAATCTAGCAACACTGACACCAAACAAAACTAATCACACTCATTATAATTAACATTCATCACATTGCATCATGTCTCCGGCTGCTTTTTTTTGCCATTAAAAAAAAACACAAACCCCAAATTTTATTGATAAATATCCAAAGGGATATTTTATTACTAGGAATTTTATTTGTTTAAACAACATGTAATATAATAAATGATGATAAAACATGTGTCAAAAAGAATTGTAAAAAGTGATAGTTTGTGGATAGGTTGAGCAGTAACGCTTACTCAATGATGGTTCTGAGTGAGTTCTGTAGATCCGGTGGGCGAGCACCAGCACCGGTCCTGTGGAAGGAGAAGAGCAAACATTACAATGAGAGAAATAACTCTACTTCAGTAGAACATGAAACAAGATGAATATGTATTCTGGGAACAGTAGCAATAAATTTTTGGATTTTAAAATACCTTCTCATAAAATACAGAGCCAAGTACAGGTGCTGGTCATATAATTAAAATATCATCAAGAAGTTGATTTATTTCACTACTTCTATTCAAAAAGTGAAACGTGTATATTATATTCATTCATTACACACAGACTGATATATTTCAAATGTTTATTTCTTTTAATTTTATTTTATTATAACTGACAACTAAGGACAATCCCAAATTCAGTATCTCAGAAAATTAGAATATTACTTAAGACCAATACAAAGAAAGGATTTTTAGAAATCTTGGCCAACTGAAAAGTATGAGCATGTACAGCACTCAATACTTAGTTGGGGCTCCTTTTGCCTGAATTACTGCAGCAATGCGGCGTGGCATGGAGTCGATCAGTCTGTGGCACTGCTCAGGTGTTATGAGAGCCCAGGTTGCTCTGATAGTGGCCTTCAGCTCTTCTGCATTGTTGGGTCTGGCATATCGCATCTTCCTCTTCGCAATCACATAGATTTTCTATGGGGTTAAGGTCAGGCAAGTTTGCTGGCCAATTAAGAACAGGGATACCATGGTCCTTAAACTAGGTATTGGTAGCTTTGGCACTGTGTGCAGGTGCCAAGTCCTGTTGGAAAATTAAATCTGCATCTCCATAAAGTTGGTCAGCAGCAGGAAGCATGAAGTGCTCTAAAACTTCCTGGAATACGGCTGCATTGACCTTGGACCTCAGAAAACACAGTGGACCAACACCAGCAGATGACATGGCACCCCAAACCATCACTGACTGTGGAAACTTTACACTGGACCTCAAGCAACGTGGATTGTGTGCCTCTCCTCTCTTCCTCCAGACTCTGGGACCCTGATTTCCAAAGGAAATGCAAAATTTACTTTCATCAGAGAACATAACTTTGGACCACTCAGCAGCAATCCAGTCCTTTTTGTCTTTAGACGCTTCTGACGCTGTCTGATGTTCAAGAGTGGCTTGACACAAGGAATGCGACAGCTGAAAACCCATGTCTTGCATACGTCTGTGCGTGGTGGTTCTTGAAGCACTGACTCCAGCTGCAGTCCACTCTTTGTGAATCTCCCCCACATTTTTGAATGGGTTTTGTTTCACAGTCCTCTCAGGGTGCGGTTATCCCTATTGCTTGTACACTTTTTTCTACCACATCTTTTCCTTCCCTTCGCCTCTCTATTAATGTGTTTGGACACAGAGCTCTGTGAACAGCCAGCCTCTCTTGCAATGACCTTTTGTGTCTTGCCCTCCTTGTGCAAGGTGTCAATGGTCGTCTATTGGACAACTGTCAAGTCAGCAGTCTTCCCCATGATTGTGTAGCCTACAGAACTAGACTGAGAGACCATTTAAAGGCCTTTGCAGGTGTTTTGAGTTAATGAGCTGATTAGAGTGTGGCACCAGGTGTCTTCAATATTGAACCTTTTCACAATATTCCAATTTTCTGAGATACTGAATTTGGGATTTTCCTTAGTTGTCAGTTATAATCATCAAAATTAAAAGAAATAAACATTTGAAATATATCAATCTGTGTGTAATGAATGAATATAATATACAAGATTCACTTTTTGAATGGAATCAGTGAATAAATCAACTTTTGATGATATTCTAATTATATGACCAGCACCTGTATAAGCCCTGGTACGCTGACCAATGAAAAGCAGTAATTATTTTAGCGAGTCTGTTTAGTGACAGAAATTACACACTTCACCTTTAAAAAAATAAAAGAGTTTGAACAATATGAATGCATCCATACTGACCCAGGGTGAAATAATAGAAAACCTCATTTAGCAGGATTTGAACTTCATCTCATCTTCTAAGGGACTATAGATAAATGAACTTTCACTGTGAAACAAGCGGCAGCCATTTGTTGCTTTGAGTTGCGTTTCAGAAATCAGAACTGTTCATTTCTAATTAAACCGATCTAGATCACACTTTCTGTGATGTGCTTCGAACCAAGGTTGAGATCATCGAATAAACTCCTATCATCACCTATGCTTATATATCCCACAATGCACTGTCCAGAACATCACAACTTTACTAAAACATTAATGCTAAGAACATCAGCCTCAATATCTCAGTTTTCATATCATACATGACAGATTTATGACCATAGTTTTACTATGACATTCAGATCATGTTTAGCATTGGAGAACGCAGGGTAGGCTGTAGGAAAATTGTATATACATGTACATCTACATCACTCTGAATGGCCATTTTTGAATGATAATTCCTTTTCAATAAAGGTAATTTTGTTGGTTTTATGCAAAAATCATGTTTTTTTGTGGGGGAAAAAATTCAGGTTGACTGATTTAAATCACAAAGCAAATGAGACGTACACATGTATGTTGAATTAAATTATTATTATTTTTTTTTGATGAAATCTGGAATTGTTTGGAAACAGAAGTGATTCCTTAAAAAGGCTCATGGTAAACCATTATTTTAACCTCCAAATATTGGCCTATAGCAAACTGGTAGAAGCATGTTTAAAGGGTTCGTTCACTCAAAAATGATCTACAAAAATGTTTTTCTGTGGAACTGAACTCTTGGTATTGGCGGTATAAAGGGGTCGTTGCCATGGAAACAGCCGTGTAACTGGCCAGAGGTCACACGCCAGAGATGAACCGCCACAGCTCTGCTGATTCTTGTCTTTTCCTCTCACAATAATAATAGCAGATTCTTGAATTAATCATGTAAAGAAAGAGTTTCCTGCAGCTCTAAAAATAAGAGGTTTCCACCGGCCTCAGCTATCCATGACATCACTTCCTGTAGAGTGAATCTCTCAAAAAATCTGAGCTTGATTTCACCACTAACTAAATTTTTTAAAAAAGCCAATTTTTGCGTTGAGACATGTTTAATTGACATTTTGCTCAATAAATGTCATTACTGCAAAGCTTGGTTATTATCGTTACCTAAAACTAAAACATTTCTGTTAATTGAAATGAGGCTGAAATTAAATATAGATATTAGTTGAAAAACTTCAAGCAAAAAAATATGAAATGTTAACTGAAATAAGTTTAAGTTGACGCAATAAAATTATAAACTGGAAATAAATGAATAAAACTAAAATGCTAAAAGATGTTGAGCTGAGGATCTTGATCTTCCGATGATCTGATGAAAACAGATGAAGAAATTCTCACCAATGCCAAACTTGTGCTAAAGGACATCAGTATGAGCCGAAGGTCAAACAAACATCTTCACTTAGATTTGGTGGGACCAAAAAATGTGGTTTTATTCTGAACCAGGTTTTACATTTTTTTGCTAAAAATGGAAGAGTTGAAGAACGTTCGCTTTGACGCATCCAGTTTAAACAGCTGGATATATATATATAAATAAATAAATAAATATATTGTGTACTTAAAGAAAAAAGATTTTTTAAGCTGTTTAAACTGGATGCATTTGTCCTGTTGTCGACAGACTCAAGCGTGTCAGAAACTGAACACACATCTGTATCAGTGTAGACAGCATCAGTCATTATAATGGCTTCTATTTGCTTTTGACTCGACGCTCACGTCGCCAGTGGGCGTGGCTTATGGTATCAGTGGGTGGAGCCTATTTCACCAGTGGGCGGGTTCAATGTCTTGCTCTGGAGGCAGTCATATGCAAATATATTTACCCATGTGACATCACAGATCCCGCAATATCAAAAAGAAGCCAATTTTGGAGCTTTATTAATTAAATGCTTTGTTTATAATGAGGACGACGTTTTAAGCTCTGAAACTTGCCGGATGTTTTAATGGTGCAAAGACCTCTTATATGTCAGAAGATCAAGGTCAATTTATTTCTCATGTCATGGCTCTTTTCATTTTTTTTTTTTTTTAAATGATAAAAAAATAGCTAAAAACCAATTAGAAATGTTAATACAAACTATGTTTGAATGATGGTTAATTAACGTGATGCAAAAGTTTACTAGCAATTATACAACCACGGCTCATCCAATCAGAATCCAGAGTCTCAACAATGTTATTTTTTAAAATGTGTTCTGGGCTCATTTGTTTCTCAGATGGTTTGTGTATATATCACACTGTACCATGGGAACACTTGCTCACTTAAAGATCTGAAGATGCGCAGAACAGCCAAACCCTGCAGAACGTGAAGATGCTGAAGATGCGTAGCGGCAGCTGGAGCAGAAGATCAAAGGCTCAGTGTTTGAGCAGCTGAAGGCGTCACGGATGAGTCAATGTGTTCGAGTCCTGCATGCAGAAACACTGATGACACACACAGAAGAACAGACTGCGGATACTTCACTAAAGCCTGACCGATCTGCCCTCATCCACGTGTCTCATTATGTAGAGCGGAAAGTGAGATGTTTCACACAATGTTCAAGTTAAACATTTTAGGTTCAGTGAGATTATATATTAGTCTTTCCTATACATTTTCAATTTCAAATTTCTAGATTTTTCAGATTGTATTTAAAAGTGCACTCAAAAGTGACCGATGAGTAGAACGTCACGTTGGCATCTTGAAATTGCGGTAATTATGACGTGAAAGCAGCAAAACAGTAATGGTTAAGCAAAACCCCCAATACTTCCCATCCAACCTTGTTGTGGTTAAACTCCTTTTTCCAATCATACAAGCATGCAAATAAAGGACCATGAGCCTCAGCTTCAGTTGGGATGTGTTTTATATAAATAATACTTAAAAAATATTTATCGGGAAAAACAAACCAAATGGGGAAAAATGAACCCAAACGTCCTGCGGCGAGCAGCTCTCCGTCCACCGTCCTCTCCGAACGCGTCACAGCATGCAGTTTTTAGTTTATAACATTGGTATAATCATCATCATCATCATCTGCAGCATATTTTCTCTACAATAACTGATGTCATTCTTTACATCAAACCATCTGCACTTAAACTGCAGGTAATAACTGTAAATTAAAAGACGGTCTAAAACTAAACGGAAGGTGCGTCGTCCACACGTCTTCGGGTGCTGATGGGGATCGAGGCGCGAGGAGTAACCGAACGGATGATCCTCAGTGACAGAGGAGGATTGTGGGAACAGCATTCTCAAGTCAAGTCAGTCCCTTCCAGATCAAGACAGACGAGAGAAACGAGTGTCCTGGCACCGTGTTTGAGTTCATCATCATGGCAGAAAAATGTGCGTCGGGAACAGCGTTCAGTATCGACTGCTGGGAAACAACATAAACCTGCGGAGAAGAGAGAGAGAGAAAGAACAAAGACATGAACACTAATGAGGGAACTTTTGACGGAGTGACTGCATTAACACGACAGAACCAATCAACTCAAGAGCAGAAACAACACTGATCTTCCAAAGTTGTAAATAAAAAGGAGGTTTTATTGTCAGTCTATTCTAAAATTTCACATTTGATTAAATATTATTATTAAAAATATATAATTTTTTTATAGCATCTTAATGTAACATTTATACTTATTTGAATTGTTTTATTTGTAAAATGGTATAAATCACTAGTACAAAAAGAAATTGTTCTCGGATGTTTTCAACAAAATGTCACTGATTCAAAGCACTGATGAGGTATTAATAATAAAAAAAATTAAATATTAAAAGCTTACAACCTAACAAACATTGACCGATATGAAAATTTTGGCTGATACCGATAATTCTTTATATTTGAAAGCAGATAACCGATATATTGGCTGGTAAATCTAAATCAAAATAATTTTGAGAGCCTGATTACAAAAACAAAAGTCTCACCATTGAAAGCCATGTCCTAAACACACAATTATAGTGTTATGTAGCTTATATGACAGACTTGCGCTGCACATGTTGTACTAAACTGTATTTTTCTTTTTGTAGTCATTTCAATCATATTTTAAGCAATTCATAACCATAATGGTGAACAGTGCGCATCTGAAGTGTCTCAGCTGAAGGAAATAATCCATTATTTATCAGATTTAATATCTTCTTAATGGGTTGATAACGAAAACATTAAAAATTAACATATCGATATATTGAGTATATCTAATTTTATCCCAAAATCAAAGTATTTGGATAAAGAAAACCAAGATTATTTTCATATTATATTAGAGCAATGTAATTAATAAATAAATTAAATAAATATTTTTTAAATATATATATATAAAAAAATACTTATACAGCATGGTATTTGTTCATTTTAATTATAAAAATTGCATCCAAAAAATGTATTGCTGTATTTAACGACAATAACATTTTCCTCATATTAGAGTGAAAAATTAGACATTTTACTGCAAATTCTCATTAAGTCCAATCATTTTCTTTCTACAAATGTTGATTTCTATCACGATCAATCCTGTAAGCATCAGCGCGGTCTGCTTTAGATTCATTATGCGCCGTTCTCGTTACACAGTGTTATTTGAGGCCTTTGCGAGATGAAAGTGTAAACAGGTTTCCATCCAACTGCATCCAATCGAGCAGAGCTGAAGATGAGAGTGCTCCAGAGCGCTATATATAGACAGACGCAGAGAGAAGAGTCTGAGTCACCGGCTCCATCAGCCATGAGCACTGAACACTGAGAGTCCAATCACAACACAGAGAGAGAGAGAGAGCGATGGAAGAAGACTGAGTCATCACATTCACTGCGGCATCTCATCAGCATGAGAGGAACCCCACCCTGAACACACACACACTTCCCGTTTAGTCGACTATTGGATGGCAGACCTAGAACAAGACGTCATTTATTTGATCAAAAATATAGTACAAATTTTGAAAAAAAAAATTACAATTTAAAACCAGATAATAAAGTTCATCATGACAAACGCTGAAGTTTGAGGTAGTTTTAAAAAGCTGGAAGTTTGAAGATTTTAACCCTCTGGAGTCTGAGGCTGATTTGGGGTTTGGAGAAGTTCTGACATGCCCTGACATTTGTGCTTTTTTCAGTTGTTCATAAACATATAAATGACAAAAGTGTCATTACACTGTATTCAGCACAAACTAGGCTACAATAATATGTGAGGAACATGTATGTACATGTTTGTGTTTTTGAAGGAATAATGTTTATGCGTGGTTATTGAAAAAACAAAAAACTTAAGTCACTGAAATAAGGCCAAAAAAAGTATATTAAATCTGTGTTCACAAGACTTCTGGGTAATTGAGGTTGTAGACTAGAGTTTTTGCTTCAGAATTATGTAAAAATTATCATTCCTACTCCTTCATATAAAACAATAGAGAGATTTAAATTCTCTGAAACATCTTTGGTCAAGAAACAGTATGCGTGGAGGCGTGAATCATCATGAATAATGGGTGATTCTCACCTGAGAAGACAAAAGAATCACATAATAATGACCTGAAATTACTTGCATATTAATGAGGCCATTCAGTCAGGTAGGCTGTGAAAAAAACCCTCTGTAATCATGTCTCAGCTCATCATAAAGCAATACTGTGAAATATTACAATTTAAAATAATGGTATTCTATTATATTCTTTAAAATATAATGTTTTTTTGTGATGCAAAGTGTCTGAACAGTTATGCTCTGTGGCATTTCATATAGGCTTTTAGCTTAAAAGCATGCACATTTGGAGAAATATTGATGGATTCTTATATATTTATGTAAATTTTCTATACTGAGAAGTAATATTTATTGTCATCACTATGAGTGCTGGATGCTGTGTTTTCAATTCATACTTGCAGCCAGAGGGCGATCTCTGTACACCTTTAGGCCACAAATTCATATAAATAAGAAAAGGAACTAGGAACTAACGGCATGTCTTCTAGAGATCGCTAACCATGGCTTTGCCATCCAAATAAATACTTTTCAGGACAATAAATACACGATTGAGACGATGAATGCATGTATTGCCTCTGAATTTGCGTCTGAATAGCGCTGACTCCGTGGGCGTGGCCGCATTAGCGGGTAACGAGCTGAATCAAGGACTTCTGACATGGCTCTCTTTTCATACAGATTACATAAACACAGAATGTTTGTTTTCGATTTGACTTACACGATTTAAAACCTGACATCTTAACGTTTTTTTAGACATAAGTGTCATTTTTTTGTGATTAGTATTCACTAAGTTACAGTTCATTTTCTGAGAACTATCAGATTGGACTTCGTTCAGAGGAAGACGAGAGATCACGCATCATGTTAGTTTTCTTTATTTTACAAAAAGCACAACATTTTGTTTTTACTTTGAGTGTATACAAATAAAAGAAGATATTCTATAGTTTCAATTGATATATTACTTATGTCTCTATGACAAAAAATGACGGAGTATTTTAAGTCTGTTTTGCTGCAATGTGAAAAAACCTGCAAAACGCGCCGGCGCGTTAACGGACCTCAGGCAGTTAAGTTTGAAAGTGTGACACTGAAGACTGGAGTAATGATGCTGAAAACTCACAGGAATAAATTACACTTTACTATATATTCACATAGAAAACAGCTGATTTACACTGGAATAATATTTCACTGTATTTTTGCAGAAGAGACGTGACAAGCACATGA
Organism: Chanodichthys erythropterus; assembly: GCF_024489055.1. Taxonomy (NCBI): domain Eukaryota; kingdom Metazoa; phylum Chordata; class Actinopteri; order Cypriniformes; family Xenocyprididae; genus Chanodichthys; species Chanodichthys erythropterus. Next base: position 14,294,363 of record NC_090236.1, read on the forward strand.
TGAGGAGCATCTCTTCATCTTTTGCTGGATTTGCAGTGGTCTCTCACCTGTACAGAGGCGGCGCAGGTGTGCAGCACAACAGCCGGATCGGGTCATTGCTGCTTGCAGGTGGAAAGTTTGCGGATCTTGCTGGCGGCAGAAATGCCCTTCCTGGATGGATTGGAGGAAGAGCTGGAGCGCCGCTCGGATTTGGGTTTCAGTGCCGCCGACTCCGTCCCGTTCACACACACCGGCTTGGCCACAGCACAGGTGCGCTCCGGAGCGCGCTCTTCCTCATCCTCCTCATCCTCTGGAACCTGCCCTGTTCAAAACAACATGTCTGGAGGTTTAGTGACGAACACACTACCTACTCTAACACTTCCTGTCTAACCTGAACCCTTAAAGGATTAGTTCACTTCAGAATGACAATTTCCTGATAATTCACTCTCCTCCATGTCATCCAAGATGTTCATGTCTTTCTTTCTTCAGTGGAAAAGAAATGAAGGTTTTTGATGAAAACATTCCAGGATTTTTCTCCATATAGTGGACTTGACACATGACCTTTCCAACATGATTACGTCATGCGTGGAGCATCACAGAGCAGTGCAAAACGAGCATTTGTGGTTAAAAAGTATATAATGTTTATTTTTTTTAGTAAATGTCTGATGGTTTCTCTAGATGAGACTCTTATTCCTCGTCTGGGATCATGTAGAGCTCTTTGAAACTGCACTGAAACTGACATTTGGACCTTCAACTTGTTGAACCCCAGTGAAGTCCACTATATGGAGAAAAATCCTGGAATGTTTTCCTTAAATTTCTTTTCGACTGAAGAAAGAAAGACATGAACATCTTGGATGACATGGAGGAGAGTAAATTATCAGGAAATTGTCATTCTGAAGTGAACTAATCCTTTAACCTCATTATAATCTGCTTCCTAAAACCAAGTCTTGACCCTCAAACAGCCCTTTGTGCACATGACTGACTACTAACCAAATGTGTCAATCAGACTCCGCCCCCTGTGACCCGCTTACCTGGTACCGTGAAGTCCTGAGTGTATATGATGTCATCTTCCCCATCGAACAGCTCGTCATCGTCCTCTTCCTCAGCGTAACCATGGAGATCCTCCAGGTACGGCACAACTGTCATGCTGCGCCAGGGGTCCCGTATTTCTGCGCTGGGCGGGATGGGGACGGGCGGCTCAGAGGGCGGGTGTTTCTTACGGACCCAGCTAAACAGGAAGAGGAAATAACCGTTGGGGATCATCTGTGGCCAGTTGCAATTTGAATGTGAAATGTAAGACTGATCACCCATCAGATAAAGTCTAAACACAGTTGATTAATATCATTTAAAGCAGGTCAAACTTGTGTAATTACTCTTCAAAAAAACACTAAAATCATCTGCCCGTTCAATGTTTCTTCTTTTATATGTATAAAGAATCATAGGAGTGGATGATTTTAGTGTTTCTGAAGTGTAATTACATTAGTTTCACCTGCTGCCAACCAGCCAAAAGATTGGAATAATTATGATTTTTTATGTTTTTGAAAGTCTCTTCTGCTCACCAAGCCTGATCAAAAATACAGTTAAAATGTGAAATATTTTTATAATGTAAATCAGCTGTTTTCTATGTGAATATATAGTAAAGTGTAATTTATTCCTGTGAATTTTCAGCATCATTACTCCAGTCTTCGGTGTCACATGATCCTTCAGAAATCATTCTAATATCTCAGAGCAACACTGTCCTCAGGTGAGATCAAACATAATTTCTGCACGTCTTCGCGAGCTCTTCCGTATCCATGGAAACCGCATCAGTTACCTCATCCTGAAGATCTCCTCAAATCCAGGCCATGTTTATTTCTAGCTCATCTCTCCCACTCTCACTATTCTCCACTTCCTCTTCCTCCCACTCCCAGCTTTGTGTTCACGTAATCCGTGTTCACTGGAATCAAATGTAATTCACTGATTCTGTTTCCGCTTAATGATTCCAGTGAACTAATGACAACATTTCTGTCCGAATTACTGTCTTTTGAGGAGGAAAAAATGAACACAATGTTCTGAAAATGATTCGAATTTTGCAACATCGAGCCGAACAACGACACTACTGTCTTTATTGAATTTGCATGTCTCATACTTAATAAAGAGGCGAAAAACAGAAATAAAGGGGCGGGGCCTGGTTGAGTTAGTTAGTAGTGTGTTGAAACTGGTGGTTACGGTAAGGGGCGGGACATTTCCCAAACACCAATCACAACACACTGCTCCAGCCAACCAATCAGAGCACAGAAGGAGGGGCTTCATAGAGACAGGAACGTTACTGACAGACTGGGAAGAGAGGAGCTGCAACAATGGAGAATATGAGGAGAATAATCAACCTGTTCTAGTAGAGCCCAAAAACAACATCAAGACTGGCATAACAGGTCCTCTTTAAAACAGGGAGGGCCAAAACTGCATATTTTCCTATTTAACTAATCAGCAGGTAATCTGAATGACAAGAATTATGTCAGTTCTGGACTGTGTCTGTCAGGACTGATGGACTCACTTGTGTTGTCTGATGCGCTGTATTGAAAACCTCTTCACAGGATCATATTCCAGCATCCCTGCAGATAAAAACACATCAGATGAAGGAACAGCAGTGTGTGTGTGTGTGTGTGTGTGTGTGTGTGTTAGTTGAAGTTTCATCAGTGTTTGCTCTGAGATTGTGATGATAATGCTCTCAAACGCAACATCCATGCTGAACATTAATATCACAATGTCGCCATCTAAAGGTCAAAGCTATGAATTACAGCACAGCCAAGAAAAAAAAACAATGCTGATCGTGCACAATAAGGTAAAGCACATTAATAATCTTTAACCTGAACTCAGGATGCATTTCTATAAAACACAGAATGAGTGAATGATTGCCAGATACCACAGCTGTGTTTATGAGCAGAAATATTAAAGGGATAGTTCACCCAAAAATGAAACCCTCATCCTCAGGCCATCCACATCACTTACATCTTGAGGGTGAGTAAATGTTCATTTTTGGGTGAGCTAAAAGTCAAACGAGCCGTGTGGTTTAACGCGCTCACCTCTCAACAGGTCTGAGAGCAGCGGGCCGCACTCCTCCGGAATAGTGTAGTCACCCTTCCCAATGTTCTCAAATAGCTTATAGATGTTGTCCCCTTCGAACGGGTACAGGCTCGTCGTTATGTTGTATCTGTGAGTGGGAAAGAGAAAGGTATTGTGGGTTACTGGCTTCAGTGACATCAGAACACATTCAAACGCAAGAGAGAAAATGAGAAAACGGTTTCGTTTCACAAGCAAGGAATCAGAGCGTCTTATAGAGAGCGACTGTCTGATTCCGGAAGTAAATACTCAGTTTTCTCTCTAATGCTACTTGAGTAAAAGTTTTAAAGTATGTGATATTTTTTGTACTTAAGTACGAAAAGTATTTTTTTTAAATTAAACGTAAAGTAAATGTAAAATACAAAAGGAGCAAAAAAATATTAAAAATTGTTCTATTCACAGTTTGAGCAGCAAGATTGTGTTCAGTTTTAACTCTTTCTTACATTGTTTCTGTGAATTAAAAAAAATGGCAAAATGTTTATTGTAATTTTTAAATATAAAAAAAACTAATATATTAATTGTACATTGATCATTCATGTTAATTAATAATGCATTATAACTAATGTAAGAGACAACTTTAAAATGTTAAAATGTAAATGTTGAAATTAACAATGAACAATATTTTTATTAACCTTATTTAATGTTACAAGACTCTTATTGTAAAGTGTTTCCATTTCATATAAATCCAAAAGATTAAAAATTATCATCTTTACACACAAAGGCATTGCATGGGTCTATTATACACTACCGTTCAAAAGTTTGGGATCGGTAAGATTTTTAATGTTTTTAAAAGAAGTTTCGTCTGCTCACCAAGGCTACATTTATTTAATTAAAAATACAGTAAAAACAGTAATATTGTGAAATATTATTACAATTTAAAATAACTGTTTTCTATTTGAATATATTTCACAAAGTAATTTATTCCTGTGATCAAAGCTGAATTTTCAGCATCGTTACTCCAGTCTTCAGTGTCACATGATCCTTCAGAAATCATTCTAATATGCTGATTTGCTGCTCAAGAAACATTTATGATTATTTTCAATGTTGAAAACAGTTGTGTACTTTTTTTTTTTCAGGATTCCTTGATGAATAGAAAGTTCAAAAGAACAGCATTTATCTGAAATACAAAGCTTCTGTAGCATTATACACAACCGTTCAAAAGTTTGGGGTCAGGAAGAATTTTTATTTTTATTTTTTTGAGAAGAATTTAAAGAAATTAGAAAAAAAAAATCAGCAAGGATGCATTAAATCAATCAAAAGTGGCAGTAAAGACATTTATAATGTTACAAAAGATTAGATTTCAGATAAACACTGTTCTTTTGAACTTTCTATTCATCAAATAATCCTGAAAAAAAATATTGTACACAAATATTTTGTATATCTGTGCACAATAAATGTTTCTTGAGCAGCAGATCATCATATTAGAATGATTTCTGAAGGATCATGTGACACTGAAGACTGGAGTAATGATGCTGAAAATTCAGCTTTGATCACAGGAATAAATTACATTTTATATTATATTGCAATAGAAAACAGTTATTTTAAATTGTAATAATATTTCACAATATTACTGATTTTACTGTATTTTTAATTAAATAAATGCAGCCTTGGTGAGCAGACGAAACTTCTTTATAAAACATTAAAAATGTTACTGATCCCAAACTTTCACACATTATTTTAGAAAACTTGATTATCTAATCAAAATGTGTTACAGTGCCGATAAAAGAACTGAAAGCGAATACATTTCTGATTTGTTACGTTTCTGTCGCTGCATGATGAGGGTTTACAGTTTAAATATGCAAATTCAATGGATAATAAATGCATAACAGCGAACAAATGGATATAAACTAATGCAAATGAATGGAAATAATCGTGACATTAAACAGTTGGTGTTTGTTTTAACCGCTTGAGATACTACTGATGTTAGCGTCCTCTCAGCCTCGACGGCAAACATACTGCTGTTCTCCACTAATGCAGCATCTACTCAACACACTAATTACTTTATAATGATATAAAAGTATGTACTGTAGTGTACACTGTATAACATAGCATTTTGTTGTATGTTTTGAATCAGTTTTTGAAGTGTCCTGCTCTGTGCAGCGCGCAGCGTCACGTCACGTGTCAAAACAAACTCTATGAGGCATCAGTGATAGATTTTATTTCACTCTCTGACGGAACACTCTTCTCAGCCGCTCCAGCAACGAACGCAACCCGGAAAATGAAATGAACCGCAGTTGTGCGAGGATTGTTTGCACATGCTTGCTTGCAGTCTGTGTTCTTCCGACTTTATTTTGTAGTAAGTAACGAAAATGCTTTGGGAAAATGTATCTTAGGAAAAGTATACATTTTATTTAAGAAATATAGTGGAGTAAAAGTAAAAGTTTACAAATATAAAAACTCGAGTAAGGTACAGATTCTCCCAAAAAATACTTTTTTTTATTATTACTTTGTTACATTACAGCACTGTCCAAAGGGAAACTGTTTTTACGATAACTTATAAAAAGATGCTGCAAGCGGTTCTTGGATATTTGGAACCTGTTCTCGATACCCATCCCTACCCATGATGCCGTACAGAAAATTTGACCAATCAGAGTAAAGCAGCTCTAAAAAGAAAAGTGTTTTAAATTTGATTGTCATTGGCAGTGCATCATGGGATTGTAGTTCAAACTTTGTGAAGTTCCTCGCAGCTGGCTGGTTTGGTTCATGGCTTACCACGCTTTAACAAGGACTTTTTTAAAAAGCCCTATGAGGAAAAGTGGGCGGGCACTGATGCACTCTATTGAGTCTGACTCCGCCCACCAGCTCCGCAGGTCTGTTTACAATAAACCATAGTATGTTTGCATCACCAACAACATGAAGCTGCGCTGCTGATCGAGTCTGAGATGAACTCACAGTGTGACCCCAGCAGACCAGATGTCCACCTTAAACCCTGAAAACGTGTCCAGGCCGTTGGCGATCTCTGGTGGCTGAAACGCTGGCGACCCCTGGCTCGTCCGACACGTGTCGTCCTCCGCAAAGGGGTGGAGTGCCTGGAGGTCAAAGGTCAGAGATAACACATCGAGTCTGTTTACGCTTCTCAAGATCTTCCTTCTGAATTTCCTCTTTCAGCGTTTACTACACTGACAACGATACAAAATCAAAAATTCTTATTTTTTTATAGAATATTGCAGGGTTTATTATTAATGATTTATCGGTGCACACCATAATTGTTTTAAATTCATGCTCCTCGTAATCTTGAATCAGAATATCTCCCTCTTGCAGCATCTCTACTCTTCTCTGATGATGAGGGCGGGGCAACCTGTCACTCACATGAGATCCACCAATAGCAAACCACAGCCATCCAATCACAATCAAGCCCGCCCTACATTTGTTCTTGTTTGCAAAGCACTTAATTCGGATATACGGCACAATAGGGAAGAAAAGACCAGCACAATTTCTCCTTCATGCCGACTTTAAGAGAAGTGGACACAAGAACGCAGACGGACGTCTCACCTCTGCTACACCCAAGTCAGAGATCTTCAACGCCCCGTCTGTAGTGAGCAGCAAATTCCCTGGTTTAATATCTTTGTGTACAATTCCCTGGCTGTGCAAGTATTCAAGACCATCCAGAAGCTGGCAAAAGTACCTGAAAGAGACACGGGAAGAACAAATGTGTGAAAGAAATGAAACAAAGATGACCATGATGGATCATCTAAAGTCCATCAAAGTGACAGACGGTGATGCATCAGAGACGCAGTGCAGTGTGTTTTCAGAGAAGTGTGTGTTTTATCTCACCCGTGAGCTTGAAATACTGGAAATCTTTTCTCTGGAACGCTATCCAACATTTCTTGCATTCCACAGACACAATACTCCATCACCATATACGTGAGCCAGCGGTCAAGGAACAACCAACCAAAATCACACATCACGTCAAGCCAATTCACATTTATTTGTATAGCACTTTCCACAATACATACGTCAGACTGTGTGAAAACACTTCAGAGGACTTGACACGAGACCAGGGTTATTATCATTAAAAACTATTTTCTTGGCTAGTGGATACCATGTTTTTTTTTTTGAAACTGGAAAAAATAAGATGTTCTGGGAAAAAAGTCAATTTCTCAATAAATATAGATTACTTCAAGTCTCTTAATATTCTACCTCCTAGTTAATATATGATAATGTATATATATTTTGTATTAAGTATATATTGCATTTTATCTATTTGTATTATTATGACTATCACATATTTATTTTATGATTGTTTTGTATTGGTTATTTTATTCATTTATTTTCTCTGTTCTATTTTTATTTATTTATTTTTATTGGTTATGTATTATGTTTGGGTTTGGTCTTAAAATGTAAAAAATGTTACATTTGTAATCTATTTTCTTGTTGAAATAATATTTGCTTTAATAAAAAGTTTGAACATAACTATTTTCTTCATTGAAATAAAGCTGAAATAAAATATAAATGATATCTTTTATATTTAAAATGTATGTTTAAATGTAGATTATAAGTTAAAGCACTAAAATTATTACCTGGAAATATAAAAAAAAAAGGAAGCTAAAACTAAAACAAAAACATACAAAAACTAAGAAATGCTAATTCAAAACTTAAAACAGTATATAAAATATAATAATACTAAAATAACACTGAACTAATTAGTGCCAAAAGAACCCACAATGCAACACTCTCCACCTTCCATTACATTTCCATTCTTGACTAAAGATGCTCCCCAATTCAAAATCAGGATATGATCAGAACTATAAAAAGTGTTAAAAAGTACAAACATGGCGGATGTGCGAGACCAACTATTAAATAGAGAGGTTTAGATAAAGGGGTTTGAGTGATTAATAATCAGTATCAAGATATTTATTCAATGTTAACCCCATTACATTTAATCTGGAACAGCACTGTGAACTTTTATAAGGATACGTTTGGTACGCAATCACATGAGGAGAGTCTCTGCATGAAAGACAAAAGTTTTTATACGAATTCAAAATATATTTCTGAGATGATCAACCGCTGGACGATCTGTTTGTCAGACAGTATCGGGGTGATTGATATGCACTAATGAAGATGGGAGCATAAAAGTGTTCTCAATGCTTTCAAAATAAAAGTCCTGCATGTGACACATCGGCCTTGGTGATATATCATTCGACCACTAGTAGTCAGTAAATCGTACGCTTGTGTTCTGTTTCAAACACTACGAAAGCAGAACGTGAGCAAAAAACAAGACGCACTGGAATTGGAAGGTCCTGTTGAAAGCACTGCATTGTGGGGTACAGCAACTCAATACTGCACGTATGGCAAACTCAGCAGGTCATTTGAGCATTCGTCAAACTGAGACACTGAGTGCTGAAGACGGAGAGGCTGAATGCTGGGACACTGACGCAGCACAGCATGCTTAGTCACATCCGCATCACACATGCATACATGCGCATCACTCTCTCACACACACACACACACACACGGTGTAAAGGATATATTTTCTGCTTCTCTTCGTTGTACAGCACGTCCACCAGCTGGATGACATTTTTGTGCTGTAGTCGTCTTAGCAGCTGAATCTCCCTGCAGGAGAACAACAAAACACATCTGAATGTAGACGCAGCAGCAACAACAACCTGATGACGATCACACGCCATTTAATGCATCATAAAACACTGACGGATAATTCAACATGCAAAACATTTGAATTTGCTGTAGAATTAATAACATCGCTGTGAGATCTAGTGAGAAGTATTCAAATTCAGCACAGAATTCTCCATTATAAATAGGGTTGCAAAGGGGCGGAAAGTTTCCGGTAAATTCCCACGGGAACTTAACCTGGAGAATTTTGGAAATATTCCAATTTGGAAACTTATTAGGAATTTATGGGAATTAATTGGAAATTTTGGGAAATTTATATAAATTTATAATATTTATATAAAAACAAATATAAACATTTTATTTGTTAATAACATGAAATAACAGTTAATTATTTTTCACATTCCATCAATTCTAATTTAGTAAATATGTAAAATAATAAATATATTTTTATTGCAGCAGATGTTAAGTATTAATTTCTTTCAAAAAAAAATTGAAGTATTGTTACAAAATATTTCTATTTTAAATAAACGCTGTTCTTTAAATTTGTATTCATCAAAGAATCATGAAAAAAAAGTATCACAGGTTGTAAAAAATATTAAGCAGCACAACTGTTTCCAACATTGATAATTGATCAGCAAATCATCATATTAGAATGATTTCTGAAGGATCACTGAAGACTGGAGTAATGATGCTGAAAATTCAGCTTTGATCACAGGAATAAATTATATTTTTATGCATATTAAAATAGAAAACCATTATTTTAAATTGTAGTTATTTTCACAATATTACTGTTTTTTTTCTGTATTTTTGATGAAATGTATATGTTATGAACTGGGGGAATGCAGGGGGTGTGGCCTCAACAGCCCTGCAGTAAGTCATGTGATGTGTGAATGAGGAATGTGCGAGTAAAAATTTAATTAAAATTGCATTAAATATGGTTGTTTTAACCAAAATTATGCTGCAAGATAATTACAACTACATTTAAGTAACCTGTTATAGACTAACCTATAATTTTGCAAATTCCCTGTTTATTCCCATTAATTCCCATATATTCCTGATAGTTCCCATGGAAAGTTTCCAGCTTTGAAAATTCCCGGAATTTTGCAACCCTAATTATAAACCACAGGAATCAGATCAAACAGTGCTGACGTGGAAACCAGGAGAAACATGGAGTTATAGAAGGCTTTTCAGTCCACAAATCACCAACATTCACCATGGATTTAATGCAGTAACACTAACTGTAATCATGGTATTGTGGAAGAAAGTCAAATGTTTTAACATTATTAATTTCAGGGTTCGTACAACCTTTCCAAAGTGAAATTCAAGCATTTTTCAAGAGCTGTGAAGTGCTTCACACTTTTTTCCCAGCACTTCAAAGCTCTAAATATTGTCCAGTTTAAATATTATTTTTAATGTGATGACCAAAAACATTATTTTTTCATCCTTCAAAGGTTGTCCCCATTTGTAAAACTAAAAGTTTCAAGATTTAGGAAAACTAACACGTGGAAAACAAAAACTTTTTGACGTAGAACCTGGAAGTCAACGGCATATAAAAATGACATGGAAGAAGAAATTGTTGAATAAAGTCATTTTTGTTTGTTTTTTTGTGAACAAAAAGTATTCTCGTCGCTTCATAACATTAGGGTCGAACCACTGCAGTCACATGGACTATTTGAATGATGTCTTCAGTACCTTTCTGGGCTTTGACGGTGGTAATTGTGGAGGGGTCAGAGAGCTCACGGATTTCATCAAAATATCTTAATTTGTTTTCTGAAGATGAACGAAGGTCTTACAGGTGTGGAGCGACATGAGGGTGAGTAATAAATTACAGAAGTTTCATTTTTGGTTGAACTAAATCTTTAATATTGGCCAAACCACATTTAACTCAAATTTTCACTTAGTCTTTAATATTTGGCCACTTCTTTACGATAGAAATATGAGCCACTGTAATTCCTAGAACAAAAACTTGTGGACATTAAACCATACAAACTCAGAGCGAGGGGTTAAACTTTTATTTTGAAATCGTTTTAGAAATGTATTAATGTATCGCAGCCTTCGTGATTTCACTATAGCACTATGCAACATTATGATTTTTAAATGGTTTTAATATATTGTGCAGCCTTAAAAATAATTAAAAAAAAAAACAGTCTAATAATGCAGTTCATAGATTCTCATTGGTGTTTTTTTTTAAATAAAGCACTCAAAATTCTACTTTGAGTATGAATTATAATATGCAGTAAAAGACAAAACTAAATAATACAATAACTGGAAAAAGGTCTTGCCACAACACGACGGTTTTGATATGGTATGCAACAAGATCTCGTCACACGTTTACTAAATATGATAAAAACTAAAAACTATTTGTCACAGTACTAAGACTATATTAAAACATAGCTGACGAAATTAACACTATTTGCATCCTTTGTTGTTAAGAGTGTCAGTGAACATTCAGACAAATCATGACTTTTGATCTCACTGAAAGTTGAACATCATCAGGACACGACGACTCGGAGACAAACATGAGAAAGTATGAGGAAAGAGTGAGCGAGCGAAATATGTGTAGTGATCAGCAGAGAGACGGACCGTGTTTCCACACGACTAAAATAGCTGCAGGCTGATGCAAACACACACTAGTGCATGTGCATGTGTTTATCAGCCATCTGACCGACATGGACAACAGCCAACCACACTGAACCGAGAAAACACGCTGAACCATTTACTTCGGAACAATGTTCACTCAGAACATTACCTAATAAATATAACTACAGCTGATTGCATTTGAATTGCAAACATTGTCTGTATTACAAGTTTTCTGAAATGTTTGAATATGTAAAAGAGATGGATTGAGATTGAAATCTACAGATGCAAATAGATGATGTGCAATAAAACAGTGTATTTTATCGGTTTTCTTTCCAGTAGTCACTGGCTGTGAAAAGCCAAGCATTAATTGCTTTGATTTTTCTTTAAAAATCTCAAAACATTTAATTTTAAATTAGATTTAATTACTTCTAAATAATGTTTTCCTGCTTCTTAATGACATTAAATATTAAATTTCTCATGACATCTCTCGCCAACTATCTTGCATTTGTTTCTTCTACGGAGCACGTCACGTGCATTCTGGGATTCCCTTCTTTAAAGCATGCACACACACACAAAGCTGCTTTAGAATCTGGCTAAAACAACAAGATGTCTTTCTCTCACTTTGAGCACATGCTAGCCAAACAGAGCTTCATTCTTTAATGCTCAATGTCACTGAAGTCGTGCTGATGCACTTCCCGTTTCCTTTTACTGCGTCTCGCTCTCCTGTATTCCACTGACCTCGTTCCCTGGTCAAGGCCGGAGGCTCCGCCGCATTCCTCCAGCGTGACCATGGGAACGGCGGACACGTTATGCAATGCTCGTCATGTTCCGCGTGCGCCTGCCAGTCGAGGCTGCTGCCTAATCGCTGCTGTCAATGAACCGCAGCCATATAAGGACACACACACTGCTAGATTCTTGCGGTAGCATGAATTTGCACATTTAAATTGATCATATTACAATAAGCACATATTACAATTTTTAACGACGCTGTATTTCTCCAGAAGTTATGATGGATAAAAATGTCTTTGCACTATTTTAAATAGGACGATATGGCAAAAAAATAAAATCGATTGACTGATTCATGATTTAATTTTTTTTTATGTTTAACTAGTCAACTTAAATCTAGTATCTACATTATGATTATCTAAAAACATGGCGGTCAAGTTAAAAAAAAGTTAACTTTGCTTTTTCCCCCATTCCACGTCTAGTTTTTTCAACGCAAAAACACATTTCAGCCGCTTAAGACTAGCGATGTGTTCTACGTCACACGAGATCGGTTGATCAGGTGGTCGGATCATTTTCTTTTCTTAACTGTTATCATTGCTGAATTGTCGACATGTCTAATTGCAAAGTTTGTTAATAGGGATGCGCTATATATCGGCCACCATATCTGTATCAACCGATATATGTTCATTTTTAATGTTATCGTTATCGGCTCAATAAAAAAAACTTGGCTGATGTATTAAAGCCGACAAATAATGGATTATTTCCTTCAGCTGAGACTCTTCAGATGTGCACCGTTCACCATGATGGCTTTGAATTTCTTGAAATAGGGCCCTATGAAATCCATTTTATTTTTTCCCAAATTCCATTTTAATTTTTCTGGATTCCGTTTTTTTTTTTTTCAGATTTATTTTTTGACTCCATTTTAATGGTTAAATTAAATTTTAGTAATCAAAAAGCATGTCTAATTAATTGAAATAATGAATCTTGTCCAATTTACCAACAATTTAATAAAAGTTTAACAAAAAAAATAAAAAAAACGTTTTATTCTTTCCCCTTAAAAAAAAATCTTTTTTCTGGATTCCATTTTAATGGTTTAATTCCATTTTAAAAATCAAAAGCATGTCTAATTAATTGAATTCTTAAAAACAACAACATTTATTAATTGAAAAATATATTTTTATATATTTTATGTTCTATTGTGTATTTAAATTTTTCTAGCAATCAGATGAACGCATACCATTTAATTTATCTTTTAATCATGAAATTAAACTTTTTTTTGTCAAACAATGTGCTGCACAACAGAGCTTTACTGTTAAAATTAAAACATGGAAGAAACACTGAGATTATTGTTTAAAAATATATATTATTAATTTATTGTTAAATGAGTTTATCTAAATTCTACTGTACAACAGTAATTTTTCTGTCAAGTTAAATCAAGCTTTTATTTTGACGGTTTGCCTAGAGCTTTGAGTTTTTCTGCGTTTATGACGGTAGTTTTCTCAAACGAAGCGGTGAAATGCTGATGAAGTGTCTTTCAGAGCAGCTCTGGAGATTAATTTGTGAGTTCATATAGTGAGGCGAGAGAGGACGAAAACACAGCGAGCGTCGCACGTGCTTCAGTGTGCGTGCGCCCCCGCGCGAGTGTGTGAGGCGGTGTGAGGTACTGCGCTTCCGCATCATTCATTTCAGAGTCACACAGGCATGCAGGACTCATATTTAAATAGTCTTTTTGCGGCTTAATATTCACAGACACTAGTCTATATCACGATTTAATTTAAGTGTACTTACCTGCTTTTAATTCATTCATCAAAAATTTGACATTCTGTGACATTCCGCGTTATATATTAAATTCTGTTTTTATGAATGTATTCCGCGAGTCACTTAAAAAAAAAAAAAATACTGTTGTAGTGCAAGTCTGTCTTATAGGCTACAAAAAACTTTCAAGACTTAAAAATTATAAAATCGAGAAAGCATTAAATTTTAATTAAATAATAATTTTAAAAAGCCCTACTATTGAAATAAAGTTGCGTCTATCTCTTAACCCCCCTCACACAAGCGCTTGGCCATGCAGGCGTCTGTTGTTATTATAGTCTGCGGTATTTTGTTGTTGATGTTCCGTCTCTTTAGTTTAGTTTTCTACTGTGAAAAAACGGCTCGGAAAACAAATTCAATGCACAATTGAGATCTGCGCGGTTACAAAAATTTGCCGAAGTGCGTCCTATTCTAGTGATGAAATTTATGCTTTAAACTCATTAACTGAGAGATGACGTGTTTTTAAAAACGTGTCACACGGCAAAACGTTTAAGACACGACTTCAGGCAAACTTTTTTTTTTTTTTTTTTATAGATTTGTCTAATTTGCTTCCATAACATGTCTTATTTCAGACTAGTGGAAAGAAAACATCCATTTTATTGCACTTTATCCATTTGCAGATAGACAGATTATTCTAGATGTTTAATTTGTCTGAATGAAACAATCAGGTTGAATGAATGATTCAATGACTCACTCGTAACTTCATTTGTTTCTTTACTGGATTAATCAGCATTTTTGATAAAAAAAATCTCTTGAATGAATGATTCAATGACGAATACATTTTTAACAGTCACTTGTCGCCACCTACTGGTGTAACGATGTAATCGACCCATCGTTATTTGAAGTGCCAAGTTACTTTCAAAAGGTGATTTTGATCGCTGCCGTAGACATCATTGATTATATCTGAACTATAAACTTTTATTCTAGTACTTCTGTGATAATATGAATATTTGTATCACAGAAATAATGACACTGTGTGGTTGAAAAGTCTGCTTGTGAAGCTTTTTCACTGCTCTCTCTGGCTCAGCAGCAGCGTGAACGCAGACCGAATGTTCCAGTGTGATTTTGTCAAAGGTTTAACAGATCGATCGTCATTTAGGAATGAGATGACATGGGTGTTTGAATCTTTTAACGGTTAATCATGCAGCTCTAATACATATCTTTACAGACGATGAGTTTGAGTCAGAAATCTCCATTTCAACATCTTTACATACCCCCAACTTTATTCCTATCTATATTCTAAAGGGTTTAATAGCATGCTTCACGTGAGGAGTTTGATCGATGTGACGTGTGCGAGTCGCTGCCTGCGTAGAGTGTTTTAAATCAATCATTAATGAGGTTCATTTCAGATAGGATGCTGCCTTACTAGGGTGCTGTCTATGTAGCTCTGATCTGGTCTCTCTCACGGTCAACACACGTGGACTAATCGTCTAACAGTCTTACTTTCAACCAAGACAGTCCAAACACACGTGTCCTGGCATGCGAGGGTTTTGAAGCCGGTCCAAAAGCTCTCGTCTATTTAAAGCAGAAGCCTGAGGCTTCACTGCACATTATTTTAATTAATTTAACTGCTCTGTATGATTAAACAGCAAGAAGATGATATTTCAGAGCACAGCAGGAACAGAATGTCAGAAAACACCTCCAGAAAACTAAAGATGAAGTTAAAGTCAACATGAACATTTCACTTCTGTCATGTGACGTCATACGGACGTTCAATAAGGGACGAAAAGAACAACAGTAGATTTTCTCATGGTTAACCACCAGCTTTAAGTGAGAAAGGCCGCATTACAATGATTAAAAGCCGTTTGACATTAACTAGCAGAAAGGCAAAACCATTTTCGAAATCTGTGCTAAAAAGGCTGCCATCTTCCCTTTTGCCAAATAGGAAAACTTAAACACCCACAATGCACTGGGCATGTTGCTTTCCAAGGCCACTCCCACCTGTCTGCTAAGAATACGCTTACCAGAGTCGCCTAGCTTTAGTAGGAAATACTTCATAGCAAACTTTTATTCATAATGGTGTCGGCTTGTTTTGTTCCCGAGAGCAAGAATTCAAAGAGTAAACGTTTAAAGCGGGAGTGAGTAACTTTTGGTTTCCAGCGGCTAACGAATCATAAATTCGGAGAGAACGCCACAGACAATCTGAAAAACCTCCTTGTTTGTAGTAAACATTTCAAACCGGATGACCATAAACACACTGAACCCTCAAAATGCATGACAACATTGTGTTCATTGTCTATAGAGCAGAATGGATTCTGATTGGCTGTCAGTGTTTTTATTGTTCATCCAATGATATTGCTCCTCTGTGCTGTTATCGTTATAGTTGTGGTGTGAACACTATTCACAAAACATCGAATTCTCATTTTGACGAACTGATTTGGATCGATCTTTTAGTCCATGCTGTTTACAGTTGATGCGTTTACAAAACTTTACTAAACATTATTTGTAGCGCCTGCCATCCAAAGACAATGTGTGAAAATATTACGAAGTCTGTAAGCGCCACCTACTGTCAGAGAGTGAATTTGCACTTTTATACAGTCCGTGTGCGGTTTTTGTTTTGTGTAGGTGTGTCTTACTGTATGTAGCTTAATTTCACAAATCTAAAGTCACACTATTCTGTTTTTACTTTAAAACTTGAAACTATACTATCTAATTCAAATAAAAAACAACTGATCATGCTACAAGTGTGTATCATAATTAAAATGCAGTGGTTGCCTCTTATTTCAAATGGCTACAGATATTTTTGTTTAAGGCCGGTTTGGCCTGTAATTATGGAAGCTTGTTTCCGCCACTGAATAAAAAATAAAAAAGGTAGTATTTTTTCATCTCGCAATTCTGACTTTATTTCTCACAATTGCGAGTTAAAAAGTCAGAATTGCGAGATAAATACAGACACATACATGTATATATTTAAGAAAAATGTTAGATTGATATATATGTTTATATTTATATGTAATATAAAATATATATATATATATATATATATATATATTTATTTAAACATGCATATATTTCTTAAATTTATACATGTGTGTGTTTTTATATATACATAATTATTTTGTAATATATAATCGTTGCACATCCCTAATATGTAATAGAGCAAATAAACAACAAATACATTTGCTTAAAAAAAGAAAATTGGCAACGGTTATCGAAATTGGCCAATTTGCTTGTTTGCCTGATTGCATCACTACTGTTTTCATTTCTCTACAATATGCGGAGTTGTTTTTAAATAAAAGAAATCTGTTAATATTATATAATTTGCTCCTAAATTTTTGCTGGTGCTGGCAAGTAAAAAAAGTTAATTTCGAGCCCTGGAAATAAATCATGCCTCATCATGTAATCGATATCGACCCGAGACCAGAACTGAATCAAATCTGTGTCAATGTCCTGCAGCTCTTATCGTCTGTCATTCTGATGTCACTGTGACGTTACAAATCAAAGATGAAGCTCTTACTTTTTCACATTGGCCTCTCCGTTGGGAATTCTCCTGAGTTTCTTCTTCTTCAGGATCTTAACGGCTCTGCGACACAGAGTCTCCGAGTCCAACATCTCCTTCACCTTCCCGTACGATCCCTCCCCGAGCAGATCGCCCATCAGGTACTTCCCGATCAGCTTGGCGCGCTTGCGTCGTGGCTGGTAGATGACCTCAGTGGAGTCGATGCGGTGGATGAAGGTGTCCATTCCCATGAGCTCATTCTCCGTCAGGTAGTCCAGATGCTGGAGCTCACCGCCTACGCTCATCTTCTCCGGCCTCCCGCTCGCTTTCCCAAACGCTCGTCGGGAATAATTGTATTCCGAGGCAACGGAGGAGCAGTTCTGATTGGGGAAGACCAGTCAGTAGAATAACAAATGCCTGTTGAACCGCAGCATCGCTCGACGGCCGGGTCGGTGAGCCAAAAAGAAATCACAAAAACAACCTCTCAGGGAAACAAACAAGTGTTTTATAGTTTCCTGGTTTTAATTAGCCGACGTCTGGACCTCTTGACATCTCTGCAGGAACAGGAAAAATCAAATCCCCGCTTCAGTCAGATCCAGAGCGTCCAGCTGTAGGTCCTCGGTCCGTACAGCTCCAGAAGCACGTCAACGCTCTCTTTGGTACGCTGCGATCAGGAATGAGGATAAGTGATTTCACTTCAGCGTTACGGGAAATCCATGTTCAAGATCCAAAATAAATGCCTACAAGAAAGAGAAATAAGAGGCAAGATTAATCAAAAACCCTCACTAAACAATCTGCTTATGATGAAGTGGTGAAACGGGCCTCAATGTCAAAGTTGTGTTCACTGAAACACAGCAAGAGTGTGTGTGTGTGTGTGTGTGTGTGTGTGTGTGTGTGTGTGTGTGTGTGTGTGTGTGTGTGTGTGTGTGTGTGTGTGTGTCTTAAACTGTGAAACATTAAATATACCAGAGGTTTCCAAACTGGGGTCCAGAATGGAGTGGAAAAAACATATAAACATATGTAAACATAAATAAACATATATATAAAATAAGATTAAAATAAATAAAATAAAAAAAGAATGAATAAACCTTGATTTAACCGTTGTGCGGTCTGTGTTTGGGGTGCACACTCAGGGTCTCTCCAGAGACTCCAGGCAACAAAATGTAATTTTTTTTTTTTTTAAAAAAACAAATGTAATTTAACTCTGTTTATTAAAGTTTTTACTCCACATGTGTGTAGTTTTTGGAGGAATTATCATATATTTTTTCAAATTTATATAAATAAATAAAAAAATATTTTTTAAAATAGGTTTTTATACAAAAACAGCTTTTTATGTAAACTTTACTTTATAAAAGAACCACACTTCTAACTTTCATTCATGGGGATAACATGGATAATTGTGATTTCATAATATTTAGATGTGAATAAAATTTAAAAATACTTGTGAAAAGAGTCTTTCAGTCAGTCAAACAGCAAATAGTGGAGCTCTGCTGCCATCTACTGGATAAAGTGATCATTTTTTACTTTTAAAACTGCATTTTCCAAAAGATGGGCAAAAATCTCACACTAAACCATGTCAAATTATCCATGTTATCCCCATGAATGAAAGTTAGAAATGTGGGTCTTTTATAAAGTCAATTTTACATAAAAAGCTGTTTTTGTATAAAAACCTATTTTAAAAAATATTTTTTTAATTTATTTATATAAATTGAAAAAATACAATAAATCCTCCAAAAACTGCACATATATGTGGAGTAAAAACATTAATAAACAGAGTAAAATTACATTTGTTTTTTACAAAATTACATTTTGTTGCCTGGAGTCTCTGGAGAGACCATGAGAGTGACTTTTTTTTACACTAACATAAAAACAAGATATCGCTCCATTTTTTAAAAAAAAATTGAAGATCTAGAAAGTGTGAACAACTGTACAAAGTTATGTCATTTGGACAAAGAACATTTTTTATTTTATTTTAGCAAACTCTAAAAAGGCCCCAAAGACCCTATAAGGGTTAATATAAATAATGAATTCATATGAATAAAATGAAAAGTTACTAATTTAATTTAAATAAACTAATTAAAACAAATAAAATTTGATTTAAATAATATATCTAACAGTACAGAATAAGTGTAAATCAGTAATGGCATAATGTAATAGAAACTAAATATTCTTCAAATAATATTTTGGATATGTAAAAATGGATATGTTACCATGGTAATTCCATGATATTCGTTGCAGTACCATGTAACTTCGGTAAAGTTGGTTTTATATTCGCACATTCGGACTTCTGATAAATACAGACTTTCCAATAAATGTGCAATAAATTAATGTTTATTAATGCGACATGATATTGACAACCAACGATTGTCAACTTACAACATTTTTCACAGTCGATCAAAATAGGCAAGTATTGTTTTAATGGCATATTTACTTGTGAATGTCCAATGTAGTGTGATTAACAAGGCTATTGAATACGGATGTCCGAATATAAATCCAACTTTACCCAAGTTACCATGTAACAGTATAGAGTACATGAGCATCATGATGATCAATCAGTACCACAGTATTACTGTCTGACACCATAAATGTACCATAGTACGGTTTAATTGAGTAAAAACAACAAAACAGAGAGAAATAAACACGCAATCCAGACTCAGGCAGTAATAACATCCACTAAACTCAGTCAGGACTGTATTTCTGCCACAAAAGTGAAAACTATTATGCTATTTATAACATAAAAGTCATTAAAAGTTATAATTATGACATAGAAAGCTATAATTATGTGATAATATATCATAACTGTGACTTTTTAAGTCATGATTATGACTTACCGAATCATAATTTTGATTTTTTTGGGGTCATAATTTTGATAGAGTCGAAATTATGACATACTAAAGTCCACATTTTAATGTCATAATGATGATTGTTCTGTGGCGGAAACGGTGAGATGAGGAGAATGAAACATCACCGGACAGTAAAGTGAGATGTTTGATGATTGATCGATCATCTGATCATGTAATGCGGATAATCGATCAGCTCAGCACGAGCCCGCGCGCGTCGTCATGAGTTCGCGAGTGTTATTCGAGGTGTTTGTGAGGGTTCGAGAGAGGAACGCAGTGTTTGTGTCGATGAGAGAGTGTTTTATCGCAGCAGTTAGCGGCGGCGGCTAACACACATCCCCGACAGAGGAGGATCGAGTCGAACACACTGACCTGAAGCTGCTCTCATCCGCACAGCTCGATGACGGACGGGAACTCACGCTTATATTCCTATTCTGCTCTTCATCCGTTTATTTTCTCGCATCTGTTCTTCACAGCTGCTGCTGCTTCAAGGCTGCCGCCATCTTGTTTACCTCCCTCCCCTTGCTCGAACGCGCGTGCGCATACCCGTGAACGCGCTCGCCGGCCTCCAGCAGCACTCCCCTCGAATCGGGCGCGCGCGGAGGTATTTTTTTTAGTTAAATAATTAATAATAATAATAATAATAATAATAATGTAACAGTTATTTAACAATTAATATAAAATAAAGTTAAATATAATATTAAAATGTTTACATACATTTACATAACTACAGCTTTCTATTTCTTTTAAACTTGATTGTTTTTAGATATTGCTGAAACAAGGGCTTATTTTCCTCATATTTAAATAATAATAATAATGTAACAGTTATGTAGCAATTAATATAAAAAATAAAAGAATTATATAAAAAGATAGAAATAAAGTTAAATAAAACATTAAAATGTTTACATAAAACAATAATAAAATAAAAATATAGAAATAAAGTTAAATAAAACATTAAATGTTTACACAACTACAGCTTTATTTTTCTTTTAAACTTGATTGTTTTTAGATCTTGCTGAAACAAGGGCTTATTTTCCCCATATTTAAATAATATAAGTAGCAGTTTAACGATATAATATTCCTTATGATAAGGCAGACAGGTGGGAAAACATTTTAGTTGAAAGCCAGAGTATAAATATGAACTACTTCCCATGCTTGATATACAAAAAAATATATAATTTTATATAAATTATGCTTTATATAATTTTCCTTATTTTAGCAGAATATATATATATATATATATATATATATATATATATATATATATATATATATATATATATATATATATATATATATATATATATGTTACTTTTTCCTAACTCCAGTTTTTGTATATTTTCATACAGACTTCAGTGGCGTTAGTGACATAAAGGCTCCTGATCCGTGGGTCCATCACAGGTCAGATCTCGGTCGGCTCGTGTTGGCTAAGCTGGTGATGTGGGTTATATTTAACTAGTGTTAACCCTGTGGAATGTCAAACTCAAGCTCTGATTACAAACTCACACTCGCTTTCCTCATTACAGTCAGTCTTAATGAGTGCAGGACACAAATCAAACAGCAGAATCTCCACGAGGACGGATGTTTTATGTTTGAATTTCTTTGTAATTTCCATTAATGATGCTGCAATTAGTGCGACACTGTGTGTGTGTGTGTGTGTGTGTGTGTGTGTGTGTGTGTGTGAGGACCAAATGTCACTTGGTTGTGAAAGTATTTCACAATATATTTATATATATAAACTATGGTGTTGACATGAAATGAAAGCACATTTGACTGGTCCTTACTAGTTTAAAATCTGCCAAAAGAAGTTTGTATTTAAATCTAGTGATGGTCACATGTTTCTGAGTTTTATCTAGAGAAACCATTGGACATTTTCTAAAAAATACAACTGTATATGCTTTATAAACACAAATTAACATCTTTTATGCTTCTGCTTTCCGTATTCTTCAAAACGCTTACGCTGAATGTCCTACGCCTTCCCTATTCTACTTACGGAACGTCAATTAAAACACTGTAAACCCGAAATCTCAAAATACTTAATAGGTTTGAGTAGGACAAACTTAGTTTAGTTAAATGAACTGCTATGAGTATTTAGAACTTTCTTTTTCTTGTGAGTTCACAGCACTGACATATTTCAAGTAAATGGAACTGCTTCATTGTTTTGAGTTGCATGAACTCATTTCTTTTAATCTAGAGTAACTTGAGTTTATCTGAAATTATTTCTTAGCATGCTTTGCCATGGCACTCGAAAGTGAGAGTAAATGCTAAAATTAAGTGTTATATATATATATATATATATATATATATATATATATATATATATAAATATATATATATAGTTTTTTTTGTGCACGATTAATGGTAAGGGAGATTTAGTAGTGATTAATGTTTGGTTATGCGAAGAGTTTTTAGAAAGTTCATCTTGGTGACGAGTAGCGCATGCGGCTTAGTTTGAGAGCAGGTAAGTCACATGTTTAAAGATATTTAGTAAGAGCTATGCTATTGTTAACATGTTAGCAGATTAACAAGTTGGCATTTTCTGTATTTTCTTAGGGTTTAAGTAAATAAATTGTTTGATTTGCAAGAACGCAAATTAAAAACGTAAACTAAATATTTCATGTTAATTGCTATCAAAATGTATGAGTTAGCTAACTTAATACTTCAAGTTAGGAGAAATTAACATGCATGAGTACTACAAACTCAAAACTTGATAGTTCTGCTTACTTAAAATTGGGAACATCATAACTCAAATAATTTCACGTAACTGATTACCTCAAATTTAGCTTACAGTGAATATCAGCACTTGAATGTGGGTGTGTTCCTCATTCAGAAGATGGAGCACACATGAACAAACCATATGCACTGCTGTTATGATATATTATAATTTTGGGAACATTAATCCACATTCACTTTAATTGTGAAAAAGATGTTTATGTGAATGTTCATACACTGCAAAATGTAATACGCTCTCTCTACTCAATAAAACTGTGGAGCAGATTACATGCAATATTATTAATTGAATTCAACATATAAGATTTGAGTTAGAATTAAATCAAATGAATTCCTTAAAAGTCGAAATGTGTAAAATAAGCAAACACCATTACAAAAACCACAAACTGACATAAGAAGCAAAAAGTCAAACTGCCCGAAACACCGAAACATTTTCAATAATTAATCTATGTTAATTCTTGTGTTTCTCTTTCCTTCAGTGATTCTGCTTATTATCACGTCTGTTATTCAGATCTTTTTGTTTAAATTTCACTTAAATTTTACTCGTTTTAAATGGTTGACATTTAAGGAATTAATTTGATTAATTCTAACTCAATTCTATTTGTTGAATTTAAAAATATTGCTTGTAATCTGTTGCCAAAACTTTATAGAGTATAGAGTATAGTGTATAGAATATAGTGTATAGTGTATAGAGTATAGTGTATAGAGTATAGAGTATAGAATATAGTGTATAGTGTATAGAGTATAGAGTATAGTGTATAGAGTATAGAGTATAGTGTATAGCATCTTATCATGTTCCATATGTCACGATTTCTCCTGATTATTATGCTATTCTTTCTGGTTTTCATTTTCTGTAGTTCAGTCCTGTTAGCCTTTGTTTCCATGTAACAGCAGAAGAACCAACATGATGGTGAGTAAATGATGACAGGACTTTAACTACATTATTTTAACACTTGTTTAGCTCCAGTTTCATGCCGTCTATAGAAGCCCGTTTCTGCCACATAAGAAAAAAAAAAAAAAATTGCATAATTATGACAGTCATAATTTCGACTAAGACCATTTAAATTTTTTAATCTAATAGGTGACGCTTCAATTTGAGTTTTTTTAATCTAATAAATGACAATTTCCATTTTTTATCTAATAATTATGATTTAAGACTATTTTAATTTTTTAATCTATTAAATAACTTGTCAATTAAAATTTTTGGTTACACTTTAGGGTGATGTAGTGACATTGTACTTAAGTACTGAGTAATATTATTTAACAACATGTACTTGCTATAGAGTTAGGGTTTAGTTTAGGGTTAGTTATTTAGCGTTATTTCTACACACTCTAAAAAATGCTGGGTTAAAAACAACCCAAGTTGGGTTGAAAATGGACAAACCCAGCAATCGGGTTGTTTTAACCCAGTGGTTGGGTTAAATGTTTGCCCAACCTGCTGGGTAGTTTTATTTAACTCAACTATTGTTTAAAAATTACTGTTTTGCTTAATTAAAATGAACCCAAAGTATGTTGGAAATGAACATTTATTAATTTATTAATGCTTCCATAGTTGTAACTTGCAAAACTTGAACTTAAACATCTTATTTTTTTTATTTTTTTTTTTTAAATGAAGCATTATTTAAAAAAAGGTTATCATTAGTTAACTAAAATAATTCTAAATAATTTATTAATCTTACTTGATGTCACTTGAACTTGTTACTTGAAGTTTTTTCATATTATTTAATGGACCTGAACTGACGAACTAACAATGAAAAGCTGTATTTTTATTATGAAAAATGGATAAAATAGTAGAAATGAAAGACCGTAGCGAGTTATGAACAGGCAGACATTTGTTGATCCATACAATATATTTGATCATGTACAATATGAACTCAATACAAGATGATTGTCCTGAATAAATATCACAGCACACCTCAAATATTTACAGTATAAACAAACAATATTAAAAATACATGTGCAAACAATAAGACGAAAAGAAAAGATGCGTAAAGAATGAGCGATGGGAAGCTTTGGATCCATGATGTCATTTCTTCGTATGTTAAGATGTTTTCATATGTTATACAATTTACACAACAAAATACCACTCAAACACTTGCGCGCGAGTTATTTCTGCGTTATTTCTTCCAGTTCAACCAGCAGGAGGATTTCAGTGAATCGCCATCATTCTGTTCAGCACAAACATGCCTCATTAATATGTAAATTAGGCTCATTACAGACTGTGACATATTCATGAGGATCCTCAGAATTACAACTTTGCATTCAGCAGTAATTTTGTGATTCCTTTAGTGAATCGCAGACAGTGTGTGCAAATAAACGACACTTCATTCTGGTGGATCAGAACATAAAACTTCTTCCTCCTGTCTTGTTTTCCAGCACAAATATCTAAACATTCTTAAATCAAGATACATTTACTGGAGAAACACAATGACTGATGATATTAAAACCTGTTTTGACATCTCTCCTCTTCTCTGATGATGAGGTGCGGGGCAACCTGTCACTCACATGAAAACCACTAACAGCAAACCACAACCATCCAATCAAAATCAAGCCCTACATTTGTTCTTGTTTGTGAAGCATTTCACTCCTAAATGCGGCACAATAGGGAAGAAAAGATGAGCGCAACTTCCCTTTCATTACGACTCATCATCTCTCTTCTCCAGTAAATGTATCTTGATTTAAGAATGTTTAGATATTTGTGCTGGAAAACAAGACAGAAATAAGTCTGGAGCGAAGTGCTTGAGAGCAGGAGACGTCAGACTGGATTCAGCGGGAAACAGAGGCAGGAGTTGAATCTGCTCTTCACAGTCTTGATGAAGTTTTCTTTTTAACCATATACAAGCCGACTGTACACACACACACACACACACACACACACACACACACACACACACACACACACACACACACACACACACACACAGTCTCTGCTGGAGCTCGGAGCCGTTAGCCTGTGTTCAGATACTCCAACGCCACTTCATAGCAGAACTTGTACTGATCCTAGAGAAAGACACAAAACGACAGCCGTAAGACACGTGTCACGATGATGTTTTTCATTCGCTGATTCAAACAACTAATATGACATCAAAATCAAACAGGAATTTTGAATCTGGCTTTATCCAATGTTTAGATTTAGATTAAGTTAGACAGATCAAATTAGTGCATATTTAATTAGATAATGCCTCATTTGCATTTTCAAACATACACTCTAAAAAAATGCTGGGTTAAAAACAACCCAAGTTAGATTAAATATATACAAACCCAGCGGTTGGGTTAAAAGTTTGACCTGCTGGGCAGTTTTATTTACTTCAGCTATTGTTTAAAAATGACTATATGGCTGACTTAAAATGAACACAAAATTAAAAATCAGACATATAATTATTAGAGACAACAATTATAATCAAAAGGTGAACATTTATTAATAAGCAATTTAATAAATGTTTATTTATTATTCATTAAACTTATTTAATAAAATGTTAATGAAATATATTAATAAATGTTAATTATAAGAAAGTAATACAGTAATTTTAAATAGTTGAGTTAAATAAAACTACCCAGCAAACATTTAACCCAATCACTGGGTTCAAACAACCCAATCGCTGGGGTTCAAACAACCCAATCGCTGGGGTTCAAACAACCCAATCGCTGGGGTTAAAACAACCCAATCGCTGGGGTTAAAACAACCCAATCGCTGGGGTTAAAACAACCCAATCGCTGGGGTTAAAACAACCCAATCGCTGGGGTTAAAACAACCCAATCGCTGGGGTTAAAACAACCCAATCGCTGGGGTTAAAACAACCCAATCGCTGGGGTTAAAACAACCCAATCGCTGGGTTAAAACAACCCAATCGCTGGGGTTAAAACAACCCAATCGCTGGGGTTAAAAAAATCCGTTCCCTGGGGTTAAAAAAATCCGTTCCCTGGGGTTAAAACAACCCAATCGCTGGGGTTAAAACAACCCAATCGCTGGGGTTAAAACAACCCAATCGCTGGGGTTAAAACAACCCAATCGCTGGGGTCAAAACAACCCAATCGCTGGGCTCAAAACAACCCAATCGCTGGGCTCAAAACAACCCAATCGCTGGGGTCAAAACAACCCAATCGCTGGGGTCAAAACAACCCAATCGCTGGGTTAAAAAAATCCGTTCACTGGGTTAAAACAACCCAATCGCTGGGTTAAAACAACCCAATCGCTGGGGTCAAAACAACCCAATCGCTGGGGTCAAAACAACCCAATCGCTGGGGTTAAAACAACCCAATCGCTGGGGTTAAAACAACCCAATCGCTGGGTTAAAAAAATCAGTTCACTGGGTTAAAACAACCCAATCGCTGGGTTAAAACAACCCAATCGCTGGGGTCAAAACAACCCAATCGCTGGGGTTAAAACAACCCAATCGCTGGGGTCAAAACAACCCAATCGCTGGGGTCAAAACAACCCAATCGCTGGGGTCAAAACAACCCAATCGCTGGGGTCAAAACAACCCAATCGCTGGGGTCAAAACAACCCAATCGCTGGGGTCAAAACAACCCAATCGCTGGGTTAAAAAAATCTGTTCACTGGGTTAAAACAACCCAATCGCTGGGTTAAAACAACCCAATTGCTGGGGTCAAAACAACCCAATCACTGGGTTAAAACAACCCAATCGCTGGGTTAAAACAAGCCATATCGCTGGGGTTAAAACAACCCAATCGCTGGGGTTAAAACAACCCAATCGCTGGGTTAAAACAATCAGTTCACTGGGTTAAAACAACCCAATCGCTGGGTTAAAACAATCCGTTCACTGGGTTAAAACAACCCAATCGCTGGGTTAAAACAATCCGTTTACTGGGTTGAAACAACCCAATCGCTGGGGTTAAAACAACTCATTCGCTGGGATAAAACAACCCAATCGTTGGGGTTAAAACAACCCAATCGCTGGGTTAAAACAATCCGTTCTCTGGGTTAAAACAAACAGTTCGCTGGGTTAAAACAACCCAATCGCTGGATTAAAACAATCCGTTCACTGGGTTAAAACAACCCAATCGTTGGGGTTAAAACAACTCATTCGCTGGGGTTAAAACAACCCAATCGCTGGGATAAAACAACCCAATCGTTGGGGTTAAAACAACCCAATCGTTGGGGTTAAAACAACTCATTCGCTGGGGTTAAAACAACCCAATCGCTGGGTTAAAACAACCCAATCGCTGGGTTAAAACAATCCGTTCACTGGGTTAAAACAATCCGTTCACTGGGTTAAAACAATCCGTTCACTGGGTTAAAACAACCCAATTGCTGGGTTAAAACAACCCAATTGCTGAGTTAAAACAATCCGTTCTCTGGGTTAAAACAAACCGTTCGCTGGGGTTAAAACAGCCCAATCGCTGGGTTAAAACAGCCCAATCGCTGGGTTAAAACAGCCCAATCGCTGGGTTAAAACAGCCCAATCGCTGGGGTTAAAACAACCCAATTGCTGGGTTAAAACAACCCAATCGCTGGGGTTAAAACAACCCAATCGCTGGGGTTAAAAAAATCCATTCACTGGGTTAAAACAATCCGTTCTCTGGGTTAAAACCACCCAATTGCTGGGTTAAAACAATCCGTTCTCTGGGTTAAAACCACCCAATTGCTGGGTTAAAACAACCCAATTGCTGAGTTAAAACAATCCGTTCTCTGGGTTAAAACAACCCATTCGCTGGGTTAAAACAATCCGTTCTCTGGGTTAAAACAATCCGTTCACTGGGTTAAAAACAACCCAATTGCTGGGTTAAAACAACCCAATTGCTGGGTTAAAACAACCCAATTGCTGGGTTAAAACAACCCAATTGCTGGGTTAAAACAACCCAATTGCTGGGTTAAAACAACCCAATCGCTGGGATAAAACAACCCAATCGTTGGGTTAAAACAACACGTTCACTGGGTTAAAACAACCCAATCGCTGGATTAAAACAATCCGTTCACTGGGTTAAAACAACCCAATCGTTGGGGTTAAAACAACTCATTCGCTGGGGTTAAAACAACCCAATCGCTGGGTTAAAAAAAACTCATTCGCTGGGGTTAAAACAACCCAATCGCTGGGATAAAACAACCCAATCGTTGGGGTTAAAACAACCCAATCGTTGGGGTTAAAACAACCCAATCGTTGGGGTTAAAACAACTCATTCGCTGGGGTTAAAACAACCCAATCGCAGGGTGAAATCAATCCGGTCACTGGGTTAAAAAATCCGTTCACTGGGTTAAAACAACCCAATCGCTGGGTTAAAAAAATCTGTTCACTGGGTTAAAACAACCCAATCGCTGGGTTAAAACAACCCAATCGCTGGATTAAAACAATCCGTTCACTGGGTTAAAACAACCCAATCGTTGGGGTTAAAACAACTCATTCGCTGGGGTTAAAACAACCCAATCGCTGGGTTAAAAAAATACGTTCACTGGGTTAAAACAACCCAATCGCTGGGATAAAACAACCCAATCGTTGGGGTTAAAACAACCCAATCGCTGGGTTAAAACAATCCGTTCACTGGGTTAAAACAACCCAATCGCTGGGTTAAAACAACCCAATCGCTGGGTTAAAAAAAAATCCGTTCACTGGGTTAAAACAACCCAATCGCTGGGTTAAAACAACCCAATCGCTGGATTAAAACAATCCGTTCACTGGGTTAAAACAACCCAATCGTTGGGGTTAAAACAACTCATTCGCTGGGGTTAAAACAACCCAATCGCTGGGTTAAAACAATCCGTTCACTGGGTTAAAAAAAATCCGTTCACTGGGTTAAAACAACCCAATCGCTGGGTTAAAAAAATCTGTTCACTGGGTTAAAACAACCCAATCGCTGGAGTTAAAACAACCCAATCGCTGGGGTTAAAAAAATCCGTTCCCTGGGGTTAAAACAACCCAATCGCTGGGGTTAAAACAACCCAATCGCTGGGGTTAAAACAACCCAATCGCTGGGGTCAAAACAACCCAATCGCTGGGGTCAAAACAACCCAATCGCTGGGCTCAAAACAACCCAATCGCTGGGCTCAAAACAACCCAATCGCTGGGGTCAAAACAACCCAATCGCTGGGGTCAAAACAACCCAATCGCTGGGGTCAAAACAACCCAATCGCTGGGTTAAAAAAATCCGTTCACTGGGTTAAAACAACCCAATCGCTGGGTTAAAACAACCCAATCGCTGGGGTCAAAACAACCCAATCACTGGGGTTAAAACAACCCAATCGCTGGGTTAAAACAACCCAATCGCTGGGGTTAAAACAACCCAATCGCTGGGTTAAAAAAATCAGTTCACTGGGTTAAAACAACCCAATCGCTGGGTTAAAACAACCCAATCGCTGGGGTCAAAACAACCCAATCGCTGGGGTTAAAACAACCCAATCGCTGGGGTCAAAACAACCCAATCGCTGGGGTTAAAACAACCCAATCGCTGGGGTCAAAACAACCCAATCGCTGGGGTCAAAACAACCCAATCGCTGGGTTAAAAAAATCTGTTCACTGGGTTAAAACAACCCAATCGCTGGGTTAAAACAACCCAATTGCTGGGGTCAAAACAACCCAATCACTGGGTTAAAACAATCAGTTCACTGGGTTAAAACAACCCAATCGCTGGGTTAAAACAATCCGTTCACTGGGTTAAAACAACCCAATCGCTGGGTTAAAACAATCCGTTTACTGGGTTGAAACAACCCAATCGCTGGGGTTAAAACAACTCATTCGCTGGGATAAAACAACCCAATCGTTGGGGTTAAAACAACCCAATCGCTGGGTTAAAACAATCCGTTCTCTGGGTTAAAACAAACAGTTCGCTGGGTTAAAACAACCCAATCGCTGGATTAAAACAATCCGTTCACTGGGTTAAAACAACCCAATCGTTGGGGTTAAAACAACTCATTCGCTGGGGTTAAAACAACCCAATCGCTGGGTTAAAAAAAACTCATTCGCTGGGGTTAAAACAACCCAATCGCTGGGATAAAACAACCCAATCGTTGGGGTTAAAACAACCCAATCGTTGGGGTTAAAACAACTCATTCGCTGGGGTTAAAACAACCCAATCGCTGGGTTAAAACAACCCAATCGCTGGGTTAAAACAATCCGTTCACTGGGTTAAAACAATCCGTTCACTGGGTTAAAACAACCCAATTGCTGGGTTAAAACAACCCAATTGCTGAGTTAAAACAATCCGTTCTCTGGGTTAAAACAAACCGTTCGCTGGGGTTAAAACAGCCCAATCGCTGGGTTAAAACAGCCCAATCGCTGGGTTAAAACAACCCAATCGCTGGGGTTAAAACAACCCAATCGCTGGGGTCAAAACAACCCAATCGCTGGGGTCAAAACAACCCAATCGCTGGGTTAAAAAAATCTGTTCACTGGGTTAAAACAACCCAATCGCTGGGTTAAAACAACCCAATTGCTGGGGTCAAAACAACCCAATCACTGGGTTAAAACAAACAGTTCGCTGGGTTAAAACAATCCGTTCTCTGGGTTAAAACCACCCAATTGCTGGGTTAAAACAATCCGTTCTCTGGGTTAAAACCACCCAATTGCTGGGTTAAAACAACCCAATCGCTGGGTTAAAACAATCCGTTCACTGGGTTAAAACAACCCAATCGCTGGGTTAAAACAATCCGTTTACTGGGTTGAAACAACCCAATCGCTGGGGTTAAAACAACTCATTCGCTGGGATAAAACAACCCAATCGTTGGGGTTAAAACAACCCAATCGCTGGGTTAAAACAATCCGTTCTCTGGGTTAAAACAAACAGTTCGCTGGGTTAAAACAACCCAATCGCTGGATTAAAACAATCCGTTCACTGGGTTAAAACAACCCAATCGTTGGGGTTAAAACAACTCATTCGCTGGGGTTAAAACAACCCAATCGCTGGGTTAAAACAACCCAATCGTTGGGGTTAAAACAACCCAATCGTTGGGGTTAAAACAACTCATTCGCTGGGGTTAAAACAATCCGTTCTCTGGGTTAAAACCACCCAATTGCTGGGTTAAAACAATCCGTTCTCTGGGTTAAAACCACCCAATTGCTGGGTTAAAACAACCCAATTGCTGAGTTAAAACAATCCGTTCTCTGGGTTAAAACAACCCATTCGCTGGGTTAAAACAATCCGTTCTCTGGGTTAAAACAATCCGTTCACTGGGTTAAAAACAACCCAATCGTTGGGGTTAAAACAACCCAATCGCTGGGGTTAAAACAATCCGTTCTCTGGGTTAAAACCACCCAATTGCTGGGTTAAAACAATCCGTTCTCTGGGTTAAAACCACCCAATTGCTGGGTTAAAACAACCCAATTGCTGAGTTAAAACAATCCGTTCTCTGGGTTAAAACAACCCATTCGCTGGGTTAAAACAATCCGTTCTCTGGGTTAAAACAATCCGTTCTCTGGGTTAAAACAATCCGTTCACTGGGTTAAAAACAACCCAATTGCTGGGTTAAAACAACCCAATCGCTGGGATAAAACAACCCAATCGTTGGGTTAAAAAAATACGTTCACTGGGTTAAAACAACCCAATCGCTGGATTAAAACAATCCGTTCACTGGGTTAAAACAACCCAATCGTTGGGGTTAAAACAACTCATTCGCTGGGGTTAAAACAACCCAATCGCTGGGTTAAAAAAAACTCATTCGCTGGGGTTAAAACAACCCAATCGCTGGGATAAAACAACCCAATCGTTGGGGTTAAAACAACCCAATCGTTGGGGTTAAAACAACCCAATCGTTGGGGTTAAAACAACTCATTCGCTGGGGTTAAAACAACCCAATCGCTGGGTTAAAACAATCCGTTCACTGGGTTAAAAAAAATCCGTTCACTGGGTTAAAACAACCCAATCGCTGGGTTAAAAAAATCTGTTCACTGGGTTAAAACAACCCAATCGCTGGGTTAAAACAACCCAATCGCTGGATTAAAACAATCCGTTCACTGGGTTAAAACAACCCAATCGTTGGGGTTAAAACAACTCATTCGCTGGGGTTAAAACAACCCAATCGCTGGGTTAAAAAAATACGTTCACTGGGTTAAAACAACCCAATCGCTGGGATAAAACAACCCAATCGTTGGGGTTAAAACAACCCAATCGCTGGGTTAAAACAATCCGTTCACTGGGTTAAAACAACCCAATCGCTGGGTTAAAACAACCCAATCGCTGGGTTAAAAAAAATCCGTTCACTGGGTTAAAACAACCCAATCGCTGGGTTAAAACAACCCAATCGCTGGATTAAAACAATCCGTTCACTGGGTTAAAACAACCCAATCGTTGGGGTTAAAACAACCCAATTGCTGGGGTCAAAACAACCCAATCACTGGGTTAAAACAAACAGTTCGCTGGGTTAAAACAATCCGTTCTCTGGGTTAAAACCACCCAATTGCTGGGTTAAAACAATCCGTTCTCTGGGTTAAAACCACCCAATTGCTGGGTTAAAACAACCCAATCGCTGGGTTAAAACAATCCGTTCACTGGGTTAAAACAACCCAATCGCTGGGTTAAAACAATCCGTTTACTGGGTTGAAACAACCCAATCGCTGGGGTTAAAACAACTCATTCGCTGGGATAAAACAACCCAATCGTTGGGGTTAAAACAACCCAATCGCTGGGTTAAAACAATCCGTTCTCTGGGTTAAAACAAACAGTTCGCTGGGTTAAAACAACCCAATCGCTGGATTAAAACAATCCGTTCACTGGGTTAAAACAACCCAATCGTTGGGGTTAAAACAACTCATTCGCTGGGGTTAAAACAACCCAATCGCTGGGTTAAAACAACCCAATCGTTGGGGTTAAAACAACCCAATCGTTGGGGTTAAAACAACTCATTCGCTGGGGTTAAAACAATCCGTTCTCTGGGTTAAAACCACCCAATTGCTGGGTTAAAACAATCCGTTCTCTGGGTTAAAACCACCCAATTGCTGGGTTAAAACAACCCAATTGCTGAGTTAAAACAATCCGTTCTCTGGGTTAAAACAACCCATTCGCTGGGTTAAAACAATCCGTTCTCTGGGTTAAAACAATCCGTTCACTGGGTTAAAAACAACCCAATCGTTGGGGTTAAAACAACCCAATCGCTGGGGTTAAAACAATCCGTTCTCTGGGTTAAAACCACCCAATTGCTGGGTTAAAACAATCCGTTCTCTGGGTTAAAACCACCCAATTGCTGGGTTAAAACAACCCAATTGCTGAGTTAAAACAATCCGTTCTCTGGGTTAAAACAACCCATTCGCTGGGTTAAAACAATCCGTTCTCTGGGTTAAAACAATCCGTTCTCTGGGTTAAAACAATCCGTTCACTGGGTTAAAAACAACCCAATTGCTGGGTTAAAACAACCCAATTGCTGGGTTAAAACAACCCAATTGCTGGGTTAAAACAACCCAATTGCTGGGTTAAAACAACCCAATCGCTGGGATAAAACAACCCAATCGTTGGGTTAAAAAAATACGTTCACTGGGTTAAAACAACCCAATCGCTGGATTAAAACAATCCGTTCACTGGGTTAAAACAACCCAATCGTTGGGGTTAAAACAACTCATTCGCTGGGGTTAAAACAACCCAATCGCTGGGTTAAAAAAAACTCATTCGCTGGGGTTAAAACAACCCAATCGCTGGGATAAAACAACCCAATCGTTGGGGTTAAAACAACCCAATCGTTGGGGTTAAAACAACCCAATCGTTGGGGTTAAAACAACTCATTCGCTGGGGTTAAAACAACCCAATCGCTGGGTTAAAACAATCCGTTCACTGGGTTAAAAAAAATCCGTTCACTGGGTTAAAACAACCCAATCGCTGGGTTAAAAAAATCTGTTCACTGGGTTAAAACAACCCAATCGCTGGGTTAAAACAACCCAATCGCTGGATTAAAACAATCCGTTCACTGGGTTAAAACAACCCAATCGTTGGGGTTAAAACAACTCATTCGCTGGGGTTAAAACAACCCAATCGCTGGGTTAAAAAAATACGTTCACTGGGTTAAAACAACCCAATCGCTGGGATAAAACAACCCAATCGTTGGGGTTAAAACAACCCAATCGCTGGGTTAAAACAATCCGTTCACTGGGTTAAAACAACCCAATCGCTGGGTTAAAACAACCCAATCGCTGGGTTAAAAAAAATCCGTTCACTGGGTTAAAACAACCCAATCGCTGGGTTAAAACAACCCAATCGCTGGATTAAAACAATCCGTTCACTGGGTTAAAACAACCCAATCGTTGGGGTTAAAACAACTCATTCGCTGGGGTTAAAACAACCCAATCGCTGGGTTAAAACAATCCGTTCACTGGGTTAAAAAAAATCCGTTCACTGGGTTAAAACAACCCAATCGCTGGGTTAAAAAAATCTGTTCACTGGGTTAAAACAACCCAATCGCTGGAGTTAAAACAACCCAATCGCTGGGTTAAAACAATCCGTTCACTGGGTTAAAACAACCCAATCGCTGGGTTAAAAAAAATCCGTTCACTGGGTTAAAACAACCCAATCGCTGGGTTAAAACAACCCAATCGCTGGATTAAAACAATCCGTTCACTGGGTTAAAACAACCCAATCGTTGGGGTTAAAACAACCCAATCACTGGGTTAAAAAAATACGTTCACTGGGTTAAAACAACCCAATCGCTGGGTTAAAACAATCCGTTCACTGGGTTAAAACAACCCAATCGCTGGGATAAAACAACCCAATCGTTGGGGTTAAAACAACCCAATCGCTGGGTTAAAACAATCCGTTCACTGGGTTAAAACAACCCAATCGCTGGGTTAAAACAACCCAATTGCTGGGTTAAAACAATCCGTTCACTGGGTTAAAACAACCCAATTGCTGGGTTAAAACAACTCATAAAATGTTAGCAATTCTTAATGTGATCAATCAATCGGGGGAAAGTATGGTAAAATCTATTAGTTATGTTTATCCTATTTTCACCTGTAGTGTCTTTCCTTAATAAATATCGATCATCATCACAGTAACAGTAACACAGTCTCATTCATGACCTGAAGCTGAGCCTGATCTCACTGGAGAAGCTTTACATTCAACAGAGAGCTTTTGATTCTGCAGTTCTGACCAAAAGCGTCTGTTCTGGATGTTTAAATCTGAAGGCCGATGAGAAGAGAGTGAAGTCTGTACCAGAAGATCCACCATGTTGGGCTTGTTGTTGCGCAGCGTTTTGACGGCGTGAAACACGTCAACAGAGCGCTGGTGTCGCAGCATTTCACTGACGATACTGATGGCACAAAACGTCCCGCTGCGACCGCCGCCGTTCCTAACGGGACAAAAGACGACATGGTAAAAATTACTGTTACCTTTCAACCTAATAAATTCATAAAGAAACATTTCTTATTGTTATCAATGTTCAAATAAATGTTAATGTTTTTGTGGAAGCTGTTTTCAACATCATAAATGTTTCTTGAGCAGCAAATCATCATATCAGAATGATTTCTGAAGGATCATGTGACACTGAAGACTGGAGTAATGATGCTGAAAATTCACAGGAATAAATTACACTTTACTGTATATTCACATAGAAAACAGCTGATTTACACTGGAATAATATTTCACTATTTTACTGTTTTTTGTGCAGAAGAGACGTCTTTCAAAAAGTCTCTATGTTTGTAATTAAATACTTTTAATGTCAAATCAGACTGTTTGCTGAGGCCATTCAAATCTAATAAAGGAAAAATATATATATAAATGTTAACATTGTTTAAACTGTGCAAATATTTGTTTTTTATTGTAACTTTAAGTTATATAAATCATGTGATCAGATGATTTCATGCAGCTGTCGTCTCTGAAGCGCAGTTGGTATTTTTGGCCACTAGATGGGAGTGTTTCTCTTCACATCAGATAAAACACTAGTGAAGTCAATCAAACTCCTTCAGAAGCTCCAAATGAATGAAAGCACTAATGATCATCGATCTGTTTTCCTGCTGCGATCAGAGAGGATTATGGGGGATTGTGTCTGACACACCTGTGTGTTTTCATGACAGGTGAGAGTGTGTGTCGTGAGTGT
Source organism: Chanodichthys erythropterus (assembly GCF_024489055.1). NCBI lineage: Eukaryota > Metazoa > Chordata > Actinopteri > Cypriniformes > Xenocyprididae > Chanodichthys > Chanodichthys erythropterus. Next base: position 14,331,102 of record NC_090236.1, read on the forward strand.
ATCAGGGCCTTCACTCACAGGCAGTGTACGACCGTGCGTCCCTCTCCTCCGTCGTACTCCTCCTGCCATTTGTCCACCTGATGGATGAGCTTGAGGAAGGAGCGTTTGGACACGGGCGTGTCGCGGTACATCGGCCAGCCCAGGAACTGGAACTGCTGCACCATCCGGTACCCGTCCTGCGGCTGAAACACACACACTGTTTAAAGAGGACCTATTATACCAGTCTTGATGTTGTTTTTGTTTCTGAGTGTGTGAGTGTGTGTGTGTGTGTGTGTGTGTGTGTGTGTGAGTGATGGTCACACACCCGTGCGGCGTTGTATATGCGGAAGATCCTGCTGATGATGTCCTCCTCCAGATCAGCGGACACAAACTCCACCTGCAGCGGACCGTGACGATGGACACCGTTCTCAGGCCAGTACTGTGGACACAACTACACACACACACACACACACACACACACACACACACACACACACACGGATCAGTGTAAGCACTTCTCTGCTCTTTTATTCCTGTTACACACACAAAAAAAAGTGCACAAAAGAAACAAACAGACAATCAAAAACACAGCAGACATCTTCCCAGCACTATAAATGGCATGAAATATGAATTGACAGACACTGTGTGTGTGTGTGTGTGTGTGTTCATTATCCATTCAAATCTCCCATCATCCTCACTCTCACTCCCATTGTGTAGTGTTTTTGTGAAGGAATATGTGATGAAAAGGAGCCTGTGTGCATCTGTGGTGTGGGACACATCGTCTCGCTCGGCGTCTGAAGTGTGTGTGTGTGAGCTGTAGATGTGTCTATTCAGCGAAAACATCCACTTCTCACACAAAAGTCTCAAAACACTCTCACAGATTTACACCTGACAGAAGCGACGGCACTGCTTCATCACACTGAGATAAACACTATGAACTCTGATTTAATGTTGTCATTCGATTCGTTTCATGATTCTTCCTCATCTGGAGAAGAGTTCAGTCACAGATGATTCAACAGAGTCTCTCATTTCAACTTCAGCTGAAAAAGAATCAGTAAGTTGGATTCATTTTAGAGAATCAGTTCAAACTGTCCGTTTCAATGAATCAGTTCAAGACTCTGATTCAAATATGTGATTTTTTCATGTAGTAATGTTAGAGTAAATATATCAGTAGGTGAATATTGCTGTTTATGACTATATATTGTTATACAGGTGCATATATAATGAAAATGAGAGATGATTCAATAGAGTCTCTCACTGAAACTTCAGTAGAAAGAGAGTTGGTAAGTTTGATTCATTTCACAGAATCAGTTCAAACTGTCCATTTCAATGAATCGATTCAAAATATGTATTTTTCACATGTATTAAAATGTTTTATTAAATATATCAGTGCGTAAACATTGCTGTTTATGACTATATA